>NC_057804.1:455277900-455385387 GCF_018294505.1 Triticum aestivum
AGGGGAGTTGAACCATGTCTTACGGACGCATTTGTCTGAAATGTGAGGGGGAGGGTCGGGGATAGTAGAGTAACTTTGCTTCTCCCCAAATAGTGGGCGGGAGCGATTTTGGGCGAGGAGGGCGTGTTTTGAACTATAGTGGGCACGAGCGATTTCGGGTGAGGAGAGCGTGTTTTGAAATAGTGGGGGCAAGCTATTTCAGGTGAGGAGAGTGTGTTTTGCCGACCATGGTTTATGAATTATCCGGCACATGTCATTTCGGCCGAAGAGAAGGCGCGCTTGGATGAAGTTACGAACCTACCCTCGACGACAACAGGCCAATTGATGTGTGTCCCACATAGGACGGTAATTTCACGTCTCCCATTTATTTGCTCGGGCGAATTCCACCGAGCAGAGAGGATGTTTAACGGTTTGTTCAAATTTTGGCAGAACGAGCATCCACGTCTACCTTACCAAGTTGATTCAAATCAAATTTTGAAATATTAGCTTGCCACTTATTTTTTAGATGGAGAGATGATGCTCGGGAGTAACGTGTTTTTACATGCTCGTTGCTAGCGATTTACTATATGACAAATAGTTGACCCACTCAAAAACGCGAATCAAACCCAAAATGAAATATGTCGATTAAATGAAATAGCTCGTTCAGTAGGTCAAAATAGTGAACTAAATCCAAAATTGAACACCTCAATCGAGTAGCATGTTGTACAGTATTATAGTACTCCATGAACATGTTGAAAGTCAAATAAATGAACTTGTTTGATATACGCATATATCCGTTCATGTGTGGATTGCAGACAACATGTTCTCCAATTTAAATATTTGAATGCAAGTTTATATCGAAACATGGTTTATATCAGTCTTTGATGCATAAAACGCGGCCTCCCCCTCTCCCGGACTCCTGTTCTCTCTCTCTCTCTCTCTCTCTCTCGCCAACAATCTTCAATTCTGTCGCACGCATCTGACACAAAAACCTTGTTGGTCCCTCTCCCTTTCTCTCCATCTCTCTCTCTCTCTCTCTCTCTCTCTCTTTGTGTGTGTGTGTGGGGGTCTTTCTAGTTCGCATGCATATATGCACCATCTATAGGTCTCTCTCGCACACCATGTATGATACTCTAGCTAGTCCAAGCTAGATATCTTGGGTGCACTCATCGTACGCACACAAATTCCTTGGCTCTTTGCCCGTAACTCTCTCACGCACCACTCTGTCGTCTCGAAGCTCTCCCCCCTCTCTCAAACTCTCCATCCACCTGGGTCACACATACACATGCATATCTCACTCGCACTCGATAGGCCCATCTAAAACTCTATCTCTCTTCCTCGTTCTCTATCCATCTCACACGCACACACACACAATCTCATGCCCACCTAGCCAAGTATGATGATCTCTCACTCAATTGTAGGCACACGCAGTCCCCCCTATATGTATATGACTAGCTAATCTTAGTCTCCATCACAAACATGTGCATGGTCTATCTCGATTTCTCTCGGGGCATCTTTCTATCGCGCACACACTCCCTCGATCTCCCACCCATATAGTCCCCTCACGATCTCGAGGGGATCTCTCTATCACAAACACACCCTCTCTCCCTCCCCATGCGTCCATGCCATCCATGTGTCCCTCTCGACCTTCGTTCCTTGTTGGCCAGACCTCTATTGGACATGTGCTACAGGGGTGTCTCTCTCCGTTGCAAACAATCACACACTAGCTATCTTCGTGTATCTCCTCGCCTCGCTTTTCCATCTCGGAGATGCATGCATGATATGTTCGCATAAGAAACGAAAAAACACACACTCTCTCTAATTTATCGGTTTTTGTCACTTTCTCTTTCACACACATACTCTTTTTGCACACTTACTCATTCTCCTTCACACACACTTGATCTGTCTCAACTGAGGCACTCTCCTCGGTCCATAGCATATAGATTTATTGAAAAGTCAAACATCACAAAATTTGACCATGTACGTGGAGAAAAAGAATTACATCTAGTACGGCAAACATATACCATTAGATTCACCATGAGATGTAGTTTTGTATGATGTATCTTTGGTATTGTAGATATAAATAACATTTGCATAAAACTGATCAAAGTTTCCAAACTTTGACTTCTAAAAAATTTACATGCACTGCATTATCGAGCGGATGGAATATCTCTTTCCCCCTCTCAGCTATCTGACGCACCACTCAGCCTTACCGGGGCTCCTCAATCTCTCTTAAACTTTATTGGTCAGTTTGGTTCGTGACCAGACCCTCATGCCTTGATGGCCGGTACTGCCTGGTGTGGACGTGAGATGTAAAATATTTCTGCCTGGCCAGGCTTGTGTGGTGCTGAAGCGTTTGGTTCATGCCTGGGCCAGACAAATCATCAACGTCCCATCAATCAATCCATGAATCAATTATTTAATGATAATATCCATCCATGTTGTTAGCCTCATGGCCGCACGACCGGGCACGGCCAGGCGTCCGAAACCGGCCGCCTGGGCCAGGCTACTTGCAATGTCTAGAGTTCAGCCAGGCTAATTAAAGTGCAAGGGAACCTAGGCCGGGCGGGCTTTCTTTTTCACAGGGTAGCAACCAAACAAGCGTGCATGAAATCCAGCCACAACCCCAGGCCATGCAAAAGATGCTCAGGACGCAAGCCAAACTGACCTTATATCTCCCTGGTTCACACATACACATCTCTCGCTCGCGCTATACATATAGACCCATCCAACACTCTCTGCCCTTGTTCTCTCTCCATATGACACGCACCCCCCTAAGTACCATAATCCCTCACTCCATCATAGGCGCAAGCACTCCCCCCTCCTAAGTATGATTATATCTTACTAGCCATTAGGAACACACGTATTGTCTCCTTCCATCCATACGTCTATCTCGATATCTCTCGGGGCATCTCCTATCGCGCACAAACACGCATGCTTTTTCTCTACTTTTATCGTGTGTTGTCCATGTCTCTTTCACACACGCACACACACTTCTCTCTCTCTCTGTCTCTCTAGTTAGGGACTCTGTCACGTCCATAAGAATATGGATGTTTTGAAAAGTCAAACCTCAGAAAAGTTTGACCAGGTATATGTGGAGAAAAACATTTACATCTGGAACGATCATTAGATTCATCACAACATGTACTTACTTCATACTATCATTTATCTTTGGTATTGTAGATATAAGTAATTTCTTTATAAACTTGGTCAAAGTTTCAAAAGTTTGACTTAAGAAAAATGTTGGAACTACATTATTGAACAGAGGGAGTAGTTCTTTCTCTCTCTCTCTCTCTGCTATCTCTCACGGGCCTCCCCTCTCACTCGAACTCTCTATACTGACGGATTATACGCTCACTGTGTCATCATATAGCTCCGTATATTGTTTAGTTGACCGGTCAACCAATCCACATGCTGCCTTGTCAGCTCGTGTTCTGTATCTTCGTGTGCTGGCCCATGTGGCAGTGGGTAAAAATAAGTAAACTAGAGGCCCATCTGACACGCGGTGAAGTAAACAAAGTTGAAACCACTCGGGGTAGCACCCCGCACGCTAGTAAATTGAGGGCACATTGCGGACAAACTTATTGCGTGCGAAGGACGCACTCGCGCATAATTCACCACTGCGCGGCGGCATGCATAGAAGGACACACTCGCGCACACCCAGCACACAGCACACACCAGCACACGTGTACACCGGCGTCGCTGCCGGTTGAGATGGACGGCGAGGCAGCCAACAAGCGGAGGCGGCTCGAGCCAAAACCACATCTGGCGAGCCTGGACTTCATCAGCAGCCTCCCCGATGACATGCTGCTCGTCATCATCGGCCTCCTCCCCACCAAATCTGCCGTGCAGACCGCCCTGCTCTCCCGGCGGTGGTGCCCCCTCTGGCGCTGCGTCCCCCTCAACCTCACCATCGACAGCTGCCTCTGCGATGGGGATTGCAAACGCATGGCCGCAGTCTCCAAGATCCTTTCATCGCACCCTGGGCCAGCCAGACGCCTTGACATCCGCCTGTTCAGTACCAACTGCAAGGTCCAACCCAAGTTCGACGAGTGGTTCTTATCCCCTGCCCTAGATCAGCTCGAGGAGCTCAGCTTTGAAGCTGGACGATGTCGCTCTCTGCCGCCGTCCGCGCTCCGCCTCATGCCAATGCTGTGTCGCGCCAGCTTCAGCTCCTGCTATCTTCCCCAGATTAATACCGCGCCCGCCCTTCTTCTCCCTCAACTCAAGCAGCTCGACCTCTTCAACATTGTCATCTCGAAGAAGGCTATGGTGCACCTGCTCCGCAGCTGTACCGCGCTCGAGTACCTTCGTCTTGAGCAGATCCACGGGTTCATTAGCCTCCACATCGCCTCGACGAATCTCCGATGGATTTATGTGTCTTGCTGGCCCCGCAACAAGACATCCATTGGGAAGAGATCACTCCAGCTGTTCCATGTTATGGTCATTGAGAATGCACCATTCCTTGAGAGATTGCTTGTATCGGATCTAGAAGGTCCAACAAAAATCAGGGTCATTGACGCGCCGAAATTGACAGCGTTGGTGTACTCGTCTGCCAAATTCTCTGAACTCTTTATTGGATCCGTAATCGTTCAGGTACAACACTCATCTTCTTCTCCGTCTTCTTGAAATTCACATTTTTAAATTTCTTCTTGATGTATTTACGACCGTCTTCCAAAAAATGATTCCCACAAGCTTGACCCAGTCCATGCGCACAGTGAAGATCTTAGCACTAAAATCTATCGGCCCCAATCTGGATCAAGTTGTTGGATTCCTTACATGGTTTCCGTGCACGGAGAAGCTACTCATCGAGGTGAAACTTCTTTCCTATAAGTAAACGGTAATCACAACGTAGCTCAATTTTTTCGTAATTTTCCCAAATTACGATGACAAGTGTAGTGTTCAAAACTGCATCTACACACTGCACCGAAAGAAATGTTTTTAGAATTTTTTCTCACTTGATCACCTGCATCGTTTTTATGCTGTACTACTATAGTAGCCTAGGCTAGTCATAGTGGAAAGTAACTTAGACTACTCCAGTAACTCTAAGGTTACCCTAAGAGCAAGTACTACCTCCGTCCTGGTCTACTCTTTCAAATTTGTAGTATCAAAATTTGACCATAGATTTAACTGACAAAATGTTAATGCATGTCACTAAGAACTATATCATTGGATTCATATTTGAACATAATTTCAAATGGTGTAATTTTTGGCGACATGCATTGGCATTTTCTTAGGTAAATCTACGGTCAAAATTTTATACTAAATACGAGGTAGTATTCCCTCCGTCCCAAAATTCTTGTCTTACATTTGTTTAGATACAGATGTATCTAACACTAAAATGTAACTAGATACATCTATATTTAAACAAAAATCTTATACAGCCAGCTTCTCTAATATGTTCTCTTCTTTTGCAGATAAAAAAAGACCCGAAAGTGAAAAATGTGCTGCACTATAACAATCTCATTGAATGCCTCGATCTCCATCTTACAGAAATTGATTTGATCGACTACCGAGGCAACACATCTGAGATTAAATTGGCCAGGTTCTTTGTTCTGGAGGCAAGTGTGCTCAAGGTAATGAGGTTTGGCGTTCTCTGGCGCAACAATGAATGGTGTGCTGATCACCGCAAGCATCTAAGCCTAAATGACAAATTCTCCGCAGAAGCTGAATTTGTTTTTCAAACATCAAGTGGCCAGAGACTCTAAAACTTATTTGCTCATTAGTGACTTGTCAGGGCGGTGGATTTTAGTTTGTACGATAATGTTGCATCCACCTAAAGTAACGAAAGTTCTTACGTAAACCTAGTAATTCCCTCTTCGTAGGTGCAGCATTACTCCTAACATTTGCAATATCAGTTTGAAACTTTAATATTGCTGTGTCCTATTCCTGCGTTTTCAAAATCCTGCGAATCAAACAGGTCCTGAGTTGGTGATGATGTTGTGCCTCCCATCTTTCACCAATAGCCGTCGGATCTAGATCTGATGCATACAAACCAAGCTTCTCCATTTTTGCAAAAAGATGCCCGCACTTGTTCCCTATTTACAAACAACTCCTTGTCTCTCACAATCAGCCTTATCTCTGTTGGAAATATGCCCTAGAGGCAATAATAAAATGGTTATTATTGTATTTCCTTGTTCATGATAATTGTCTATTGTTCATGCTATAATTGTATTAACCGGAAACCGTAATACATGTGTGAATACATAGACCACAACATGTCCCTAGTGAGCCTCTAGTTGACTAGCTCGTTGATCAATAGATGGTCATGGTTTCCTGACCAAGGACATTAGATGTCATTGATAGCGGGATCACATCATTAGGAGAATGATGTGATGGACAAGACCCAATCCTAAGTGTAGCACAAGATCGTGTAGTTCATTTGCTAAAGCTTTTCTAATGTCAAGTATAATTTCCTTAGACCATGAGATTGTGCAACTCCCGGATACCGTAGGAATGCTTTGGGTGTACCAAACGTCACAACGTAACTGGGTGGCTATAAAGGTACACTACAGGCATCTCCGAAAGTGTCTGTTGGGTTCGCACGAATCGAGACTGGGATTTGTCACTCCGTATGACGGAGAGGTATCTCTGGGCCCACTCGGTAACGCATCATCACAATGAGCTCAAAGTGACTAAGTAGTTAGTCATGGGATCATGCATTACGGAACGAGTAAAGTGACTTGCCGGTAATGAGATTGAACGAGGTATTGGGATACCAACGATCAAATCTCGGGCAAGTAACATACCGATTGACAAAGGGAATTGTATACGGGATTGATTGAATCCCCGATATCGTGGTTCATCCGATGAGATCATCGTGGAACATGTGGGAGCCAATATGGGTATCCAGATCCCGCTTTTGTTTATTGGCCGGAGAGATGTCTCGGTCATGTCTGCATGGTTCCCGAACCCGTAGGGTCTACACACTTAAGGTTCGGTGACACTAGAGTTGTTATGGGAAATAGTATGTAGTTACCGAATGTTGTTCGGGGTCCCGGATGAGATCTCGGACGTCACGAGGAGTTCCGGAATGGTCCGGAGGTGAAGATTTATATATGGGAAGTCCTATTTTGGCCACCGGAAAATGTTCGAGATTTTTCGGTATTGTGCCGGGAAGGTTCTAGAAGGTTCCGGAGTGGGGCCCACCTGCATGGGGGACCCACATGAACGTGGGTAGTGGGGGCAAGGCCCCACACCCCTGGTCAAGGCGCACCAAGATCCCCCTTAGAAGGAATAAGATCATATCCCGAAGGGATAAGATCAAGATCCCTAAAAAGGGGGGATAACAATCGGTGGGGAAGGAAATGATGGGATTTCTTTCCCCCACCTTTGCCAACTCCCCAATGGACTTGGAGGGCAAGAAACCAGCCCCCTCCACCCCTATATATAGTGGGGAGGCACATGGGAGAGGCACCCCTTCTCTGGCGTAGCCCTCTCCCTCTCCAACACCTCCTCCTCCTCCGTAGAGCTTGGCGAAGCCCTGCAGAAATACCACAAGCTCCACCACCACGCCGTCATGTTGCCAGAGCTCTCCCTCAACTTCTCCTCTCCCCTTGCTGGATCAAGAAGGAGGAGATGTCCTCGGGCTGTACGTGTGTTGAATGCGGAGGCGCCGTCCGTTTGGCGCTAGATCGGATCTTCCGCGATTTGAATCGCCGCGAGTACGAATCCATCAACCGGGTTCTTGTATGCTTCCGCTTAGCGATCTTCAAGGGTATGAAGATGAACTCCCTCTCTCTCTCTCGTTGCTAGTATCTCCTAGATTGATCTTGGTGACACGTAGGAAAATTTTGAATTATTGCTACATTCCCCAAAGTGGCATCATGAGCTAGGTCTATGCGATGCACGAGTAGAACATAAGTTGTTGTGGGTGTTGATTTTGTCAATTTACTTGCCACTACTAGTCTTATCTTGATTCGGCGGCATCGTGGGATGAAGCGGCTCGGACCGACCTTACACGTACGCTTACATGAGACAGGTTCCACCGACTGACATGCACTAGTTGCATAAGGTGGCTAGCGGGTGTCTGTCTCTCCCACTTTAGTCGGATCGGATTCGATGAAAAGGGTCCTTATGATGGGTAAATATCAATTGGCATATCACGTTGTGGTTTTGGCGTAGGTAAGAAATGTTCTTGCTAGAAACCTATAGCAGCCACGTAAAAACTTGTAACAACAATTAGAGGCCGTCTAACTTGTTTTTGCAGCATATGTCGTGTGATGTGATATGGCCAAGGATGTGATGAATGGAATATATGTGATGTATGAGATTGATCATGTTCTTGTAATAGGAATCATGACTTGCATGTCGATGAGTATGACAACGGCAGGAGCCGTAGGAGTTGTCTTAATTTATTGTATGACCTGCGTGTCATTGAATAACGCCATGTAATTACTTTACTTTATTGCTAAACCATTAGCCATAGTAGTAGAAGTAATAGTTGGCGAGACAAATTCATGAAGACACGATGATGGAGATCATGATGATGGAGATCATGGTGTCATGCGGGTGACGATGATGATCATGGCACTCCGAAGATGGAGATCAAAAGGAGCAAAATGACATTGGCCATATCATGTCGCTATTTGATTACATGAGATGTTTACCATGTTATTGCATCTTATTTGCTTAGAACGACGGTAGCATAAATAAGATGATCCCTCATAAAATTTCAAGAAAGTGTTCCCCCTAACTGTGCACCGTTGCGAAGGCTCGTTGTTTCGAAGCACCACGTGATGATCGGGTGTGATAGATTCTAACGTTCGCATACAACGGGTGTAAGCTAGATTTACAGATGCAAAACACTTAGGTTGACTTGACGAGCCTAGCATGTACAGACATGGCCTCGGAATACAAGAGACCGAAAGGTCGAACATGAGTCGTATAGCAGATGCAATCAACATGAAGATGTTCATCGATGATGACTAGTCCGTCTCACGTGATGATCGGACATGGCCTAGTTGACTCAGATCATGTATCACTTAGATGACTAGAGGAATGTCTATCTAAGTGGGAGTTCATTAAATAATCAGATGAACTTAATTATCATGAACACAGTCAAAAGGTCTTTGCAAATTATGTTGTAGCTTACGCTTTAGTTCTACTGTTTAAGATATGATCCTAGAGAAAATTTAGTAGATAGTTGATAGTAGCAATTATGCGGACTGGGTCCGTAAACTGAGGATTGTCCTCATTGCTGCGCAGAAGGCTTATGTCCTTAAAGCACCGCTCGGTGTGCTGAACCTCAAGAAACGTTTGTGGATGTTGCGAACATCTGACATACACGTTTTGATGACTACGTGATAGTTCAGTGCATAATGCTAACGGTTTAGAATTGAGGCACCGAAGACATTTTGAAACGTCATAGAACATATGAGATGTTCCAAGAGCTGAAATTGGGATTTCAGGCTCGTGCTCACGTCAAGAGGTGTGAGACCTCCGACAAGTTTCTTAAGCCTGCAAACTAAGGGAGAAAAGCTCAATCGTTGAGCATGTGTTCAGATTGTCTGAGTACTACAATCGCTTGAATCGAGTGGGAGTTATCTTCCATATGAGATAGTGATGGTTCTCCAAAGTTACTGCCACCAAGCTACCAGAGCTTCGTGATGAACTATAACATATCAGGGATAGATATGATGATCCTTGAGCTATTCGCGATGTTTGACACCACGAAAGTAGAAATCAAGAAGGAGCATCAATTGTTGATGGTTAGTAAAACCACTAGTTCAAGAAGGGCAAGGGCAAGAAGAGATACTTCATGAAACGACAAATTAGTTGCTGCTCTTGTGAAGAAACCCAAGGTTGAACCCAAACCCGAGACTAAGTGCTTCTGAAATGAGGGGAACGGTCACTGAAGCAGAACTACCCTAGATACTTGGTAGATGAGAAGGCTGGAAAGGTCGACAGAAGTATATTGGATATACATTATATTAATGTGTACTTTACTAGTACTCCTAGTAGCACCAGGGTATTAGATACCGGTTCGGTTGCTAAGTGTTAGTAACTCAAAATAAAAGCTACGGAATAAACAGAGACTAGCTAAAGGTGAGATGACGATATGTGTTGGAAATGTTTCCAAGGTTGATGTGATCAAGCATCGCATGCTCCCTCTACCATCGAGATTGGTGTTAAACCTAAATAATTGTTATTTGGTGTTTGAGTTGAGCATAGACATGATTGGATTATGTTTATTGCAATACGGTTATTCATTTAAGGAGAATAATGGTTACTCTATTTATTTGAATAATACCTTCAATGGTCTTGCACCTAAAATGAATGGTTTATCGAATCTCGATCATAGTGATACACATGTTCATGCCAAAAGATATAAGATAGTAATGATAGTACCACATACTTGTGGCACTGCCATTTGAGTCATATTGGTATAAAACGCATGAAGAAGCTCCATGTTGATGGATCTTTGGACTCACTCGGTTTTTTTTGAAAAGTTTGAGACATGTGAACCATGTCTGTTGGTATATATGCATGAAGAAACTCCATACAGATGGATCATTTGGACTCACTTGATTTTGAATCACTTGAGACATGCAAATCATACCACATGGGCAAGATGACTGAAAGGCCTCGTTTTCAGTGAGATGAAACAAGAGAGCAACTTGTTGGAAGTAATACATTTGATGTGTGCAATACAATGAGTGTTGAGGCAGGCAGTGAATATCGTTATGCCCTTACTTCACAGATAATTTGAGTAGATTCTAAGTATATTTACTTGATGAAACACGAGTCTGAATTATTGAAAGGTTCAAGTAATTTCAGAGTGAAGTTGAAGATCATCGTGACAAGAGGATAACATGTCTATGATATGATCATAGAGATGAATGTTTGAGTTACGTGTTTGGCACACAATTAAGACATTGTGGAAATTGTTTCACAACTAAGACCGCCCGGAACACCATAGTGTGATGGTGTATCTGAACGTCATAGCTGCACCCTATTGGATATGGTGCATACCATGATGTCTCTTATCAAATTACCACTATCGTTTATGTGTTAGGCATTAGAGACAACCACATTCACTTTAAATAGGGCACCACGTAATTCCGTTGAGATGACACCGTATGAACTATGGTTTAGAGAAACCTAAGTTGTTGTTTCTAAAAAGTTTGGGGCTGCGATGCTTATGTGAATTTTTTTAGCCTGATAAGCTCGAACCCAAAGCGAATAAATGCATCTTCATAGGACACCCAAAACAGTTGGGTATACCTCCTATTTCAGAACCGGAAGCAAAACTGATTGTTTCTAGAATCGGGTCCTTTCTCGAGGAAAAGTTTCTCTCGAAAGAATTGAGTGGGAGGATGGTGGAGACTTGATGAGGTTATTGAACCGTCACTTCAACTAGTGTGTAGCAGGGCACAGGAAGTTGTTCCTGTGGCGCCTACACCAATTGAAGTGGAAGCTGATGATAGTGATCATGAAACTTCAGATCAAGTCACTACCAAACCTCGCAGGTTGACAAGGATGCGTACTACTTCAGAGTGGTACGGTAATCCTGTCTTGGAAGTCATGTTGCTAGACAACAATGAACCTACGAGCTATGGGGAAGCAATGGTGGGCCCGGATTCCTACGAATGACTCGAGGCCATAAAATCCAAGAGGATCCATGTATGAAAACAAAGTATAGATTTTGGAAGAACCACTTGATGGTCATAAGGCTGTTGGGTGCAGATGGATTTTAGAAGGAAGACAGACAATGATGGTAAGTATCACCATTAAGAAAGCTCGACTTGTCGTTAAGATGTTTTCTGACAAGTTCAAGGAGTTGACTACAATGAGACTTTCTCACTCATAGCGATGCTAAGAGTTTGTTGGAATTATATTAGCAGTTACTGCATTATTTATTAAATCTTGCAGATAGGATGTCAAAACATTGTTTCCTCGATGATTTTTTTTAGGAAAGGTTGTATGTGATACAACCAGAAGGTTTTGTCAATCCTGAAAGATGCTAACAAGTATGCAAAGCTCCAGCAATCCTTCTAAGGACTAGAGTAAGCATCTCGGAGTTGGAATGTACGCTTTGATGAGATGATCAAAGATTTTGGGTTTATACAAAGTTTATGAGAAACTTGTATTTCCAAAGAAGTGAGTGGGAGCACTATAGAATTTCTGATGAGTATATGTTGTTAACATATTGTTGTTCAGAAATGATGTAGAATTTCTGGAAAGCATGTAGGGTTATTTGAAAAGTGTTTTTCAATGGAAAACCTGAATCAAGCTACTTGAACATTGAGCATCAAGATCTATAAGGATAGATCAAAAATGCTTAATAGTACTTTCAAATGAATACATACCGTGACAAGATTTTGAAGGAGTTCAAATAGATCAGCAAAGAAGGAGTTCTTGGCTGTGTTATAAGGTGTGAGCATTGACTAAGACTCAAGATCTGACCATAGCAGAAGAGAGAGAAAGGACGAAGGTCGTCCGCTATGCTTTAGACGTAGGATCTACAGTATGCTATGCTGTGTACCGCACCTGAAGTGTGCCTTGCCATGAAGTCAATCAAGGGGTACAAGAGTGATCCAGGAATGGATCACATGACAGCGGTCAAACTTATCCTTAGTAACTAGTGGACTAAGGAATTTTCTCGATTATGGAGGTGGTAAAAGAGTTTGTCGTAAAGGGTTACGTCGATGGAAACTTTGACACTAATCCGGATGACTCTGAGTAGTAGACCAGATTCGTATAGTAGAGCAGTTATTTGGAATAGCTCCAAGTAGCACGTGGTAGCTGCATCTACAAGATGACATAGAGATTTGTAAAGCACACACGGATCTGAAAGGTTCAGACCAGTTGACTAATAACCTCTCTCACAAGCGAGATATGATCAAACCCCATGGATGTTGGATTCATTACAATCACATAGTGATGTGAACTAGATTATTGACTCTAGTGCAAGTGGGAGACTGTTGTAAATATGCCCTAGAGGCAACAATAAAATGGTTATTATTGTATTTCGTTGTTCATGATAATTGTCTCTTGTTCATGCTATAATTGTATTAACTGGAAACCGTAATACATGTGTGAATACATAGACCACAACATGTCCCTAGTGAGCCTCTAGTTGACTAGCTCGTTGATCAATAGATGGTCATGGTTTCCTGACCATGGACATTAGATGTCATTGATAGCGGGATCACATCATTAGGAGAATGATGTGATGGACAAGACCCAATCCTAAGCATAGCACAAGATCGTGTAGTTCATTTGCTAAAGCTTTTCTAATGTCAAGTATCATTTCCTTAGACCATGAGATTGTGCAACTCTCGGATACCGTACGAATTCTTTGGTTGTACCAAACGTCACAACGTAACTGGGTGGCTATAAAGGTACACTACAGGCATCTCCGAAAGTGTCTGTTGGGTTGGCACGAATCGAGACTGGGATTTGTCACTCCATATGACGGAGAGGTATCTCTGGGCCCACTCGGTAATGCATGATCATAATGAGCTCAAAGTGACTAAGTAGTTAGTCACGGGATAATGCATTACGGAACGAGTAAAGTGACTTACCGGTAACGAGATTGAACAAGGTATTGGGATACCGATGATCGAATCTCGGGCAAGTAACATACCGATTGACAAAGGGAATTGTATACGTGATTGATTGAATCACCAACATCATGGTTCATCCGATGAGATCATCGTGGAACATGTGGGAGCCAATATGGGTATCCAGATCCCGCTATTGGTTATTGGCCGGAGAGATGTCTCACTCATGTCTGCATGGTTCCCGAACCCGTAGGGTCTACACACTTAAGGTTCGGTGATGATAGAGTTGTTATGGGAAATAGTATGTGGTTACCGAATGTTGTTCGGAGTCCCGGATGAGATCCCGGACATCACGAGGAGTTCCGTAATGGTCCAGAGGTAAAGATTTATATATGGGAAGTCCTATTTTGGCCACCGGAAAATGTTCGGGATTTTTCGGTATTGTACCAGGAAGGTTCTAGAAGGTTCCAAAGTGGGGCCCACCTGCATGGGGGACCCACATGAACGTGGGTAGTGGGGGAAAGGCCCCACACCCCTTGTCAAGGCGCACCAAGATCCCCCTTAGAAGGAATAAGATCATATCCCGAAGGGATAAGATCAAGATCCCTAAAAAGGGGGATAACAATCGGTGGGGAAGGGAAATGATGGGATTTCTTTCCCCCACCTTTGCCAACGCCCCAATGGACTTGGAGGGCAAGAAACCAGCCCCCTTGACCCCTATATATAGGGGGGAGGCGCATGGGAGAGGCACCCCTTCCCTGGCACAGCCCTCTCCCTCTCCAACACCTCCTCCTCCTCCGTAGAGCTTGGCGAAGCCCTGCAGAAATACCACAAGCTCCACCACCACACTGTCGTGCTGCCGGAGCTCTCCCTCAACTTCTCCTCTCCCCTTGCTAGATCAAGAAGGAGGAGACGTCCCCTTCTCCTCTCCCACATCTCTCATTGGTTGATATGTCACGAAATAAGAAACGAGGAGGGGGTTAATGTAGTGTGCCTAAGTGTTTTGGGATTATTTGGTTTTTGTAAGGTGACTTACACAACATTTTTGTTTACATGCATTAACATTTTATTAGTTAAATCAAAGGTCAATACTTGGCGCAAAATGCAAAGGGGACCAATAAACCAGTAAACATCAAACTTCTCTCGTTTGGCTCCAACTAGAGGTCCGGTCAGATGACTATACTGCACCGGCACGGAGGGGGATGCAGCTTCACTGACTTACGGCAACTGCCTTTGGGTGAATGACAAGTGGGTCCAGGGGGTGGATGGCCCACCTATCATACAGCCAAAGGCAGGTGCAGTAGAGGGCCGAGGAGTAATACGAAATCCTACGCACCAATGCACGCTAACCAAGGGCAAGAGTGATCACTCGAATCGCAAGATTAGTTGACTAGAAGCTAAGCTAGACCCATGGAGGCAATGAGCGCGAGCATCAGCCGGCTGTGCCAGATGGTCCACGACGCCGGCCTACAGCCCGACACCGAGGAACATCTACAGGTAGTATTGCTTGAGGCCGCCAGGGCGAGGGGCCGCTTGGATGACAGCTTCGTCTCCTTGTTCGACGAGGTCCTTGTCGGTTTCCTTGACAAGTTCACCATCGTCAAGAAGCTCGCGGACGACTTTGACGTAAGCCTCCAGCCGACGCGCCCAGGCTCTGCGATGCCCGCCACCCTCAACAGACACTATGGTGACAACCTCTTCGACGCACTGGTGGCCCTGCGACTACCCACCATCGCGCCGGAGAATGTCCACCTCAAGGTCGCGCTCGCCGCGCAGCGCCTGGCGCAGCAAGACACCATCGACATAATCACCCACGTCTACGTGCAAATCGTCCATAAGGACTACTACATGCAAGAGTTGTACAATAGGACGCTAGCCTTCTTGGACCGCAGGGCAACCTTGGACGGCATTGTTCAGAAGCACGTTGAGCTCGCCGCCAATGCCGCTGCTCCTCACACGTCGGTTGGTGACCCGGCGCACTAGGGCGTGAGGATGTCGTTGATGGATCCGTATGTATTTTTATCTTTCCGTCAAATCCATGTAGTAGTATATGATACTACAGTAATTATCTTACCTTTCGCATCAACTTCATAATTTTCTTACGTACTCCATGCATGAACGGCGCCAGAACCAAACTTCTCATTACTCTAGGCAAAATTGTAATTTTCTATCTATCTGTCGTGCCATGGAGCGGAACCAAATTTTACAAGTTACGAGTTCAAAAGGAAAAGCCTGCCGTGTTCGCGTCGCACCCCCACACGGTTGGTCCGGCACGCCGCTCAAGCGGGAATGCGTGTGGTGTTGTATTTTCACTTACAAGTGGGACCGCAGTTGAGCAAACTGACTATCGGCAAACCCCCACCCTGCCCACCGCGCGATGGCTGAGAAAACAGGAGGGAGAAGAGATGGCTGTAGCATGGACTCCAAGAAAATTGGTGTCGGATGGGACTCGTGTGGGTGGCGTGTGCCGTACTGCTAGACGTGAATGCTAGTTATGGCCCATGTCACCCCACTATATCGAGCCTATATTGAGGTACGTAGAACAAATTTCCTGCAGTCCGTGCTCAGCCCTCCTCTATCTCTCTTCTCAGCCAGCCAGCGGACGCGCGGAGCCCATCGTCTGTTTGCTCACATGCGGTCCCACATGTCAGTGAAAACGCAAGAGGACCCACTGAACCTGCACATCTTTCACCTCGACGTGCTGGTGATGAATAACAGATCCAATAAAGATCTTCGGTGGCCGCTTTTGGAGTTACTCAAGAGTAGTAAGATTCTATATACAGTTTAACCCAAGATGCACTTCTCGTGGCTTCAACTACCACTCTATTTTCTTTCATGACACGACCTGGATGCTGGATGTCCCATGTGTCAGCAAAAGGAGGAAGAACCCGACCAAATCTTCGGTTGTGCTCTCGGATTAGACTAGTTGTGCTAACTTAAAAAAATTATTGTGTACTCCCTCCGTTCCAAAATACTTGACTTCCATTTGTCCAAAAATGGATGTACCTATATACTAAAACATGTCTAGATACATATATATTTTGACAAATAGAAGGCATGTATTGTGCAACGGAGGGAGTAGAATGGATGCAAGTTTTGTATTGGGAAGAAGATACATCCATATATTGATAGAGCGCAATTCAGTAGATGTTCTATCACTTTTAGCTAGCACAGAGGCTAGAGATGAGATTAGTGCACTTGTTGATACTCCTACTAGAATAGAGGCTAGACATGAGACTAGATGCGAGGAAGCAACGTCTACTTCTTTACACTCGAAGAAGAAAGAAGCACGCAAGATCGAGCCTCCGCAGATAAAAAATGAATGCATCGAGAAGGCACTAATCCAACTTACAGGAGTAGTAAAATGTATTCTTGTGGTTCTTGTTTTCTTTGGTCTTGCTTTTCTAGTCAAAATTATCGTTGTAGTTCATGCAAAACGGAGGTCCATTTGGGGTCGTGCATTGGAGTTGGCCTTACAAGTGGGACCGCAGTTAAGGAAACCGACTATCGGCAAACCCCCACCTCGCCCGCCGTGCGATGGCTGAAGTTAGAGAAATGACGTGGTTGAACAGATTGCTCTAGCACGGACTCCAAGAAATAATATGGTGTCAGATGGATGTCGTGGTGGTGGCGTGTACCATACTCCTAGACGTGAATGCTTGTTCTGGCCCATGCCACCCTACTACTCCTACTACTTACTATATACTACTAGTATCGAGGATTCAAGATTCTGGTTACGTACAGCGAACACATTAACATATGGCTACAGTAAAAACACCCGCCCGATGCGCGAAGCGTGTGAAGCTAGTACAAATAGTGTACTACTATTGTTAATTGACCTCATCCGATAACCTGTTGCAATGCACGTACAATTATGAATTCAAAAAATATTTTGTTGCCTCGTCGCACCACTCACTCAGAGAAGCGACTCGAAAGCCACTCATAAATTTAGTAAGTTTATCATAGGCATATCATTTTATTACATATAAAAGGTCATCAACCCACATCGACAACGAGGATACATTATAAATACTAAAGTTTTCACCACACAACAAATAACAAGCAATGAAATGAACTTCAACTCAACCATTCCTCGGCGTTGGAAACGCTTGCTTTGAACCACAAGTGATTCTCTGCGACGGGCCCTCTATTGTCGATCTTGAGACCAACGCAGGACTGATCATCCAGGCTGAAGCGGCCTACTATATCAGTACCAGGGTAGGAACCACCCTAATGTCCAAGGTATAGACACAGTTGCTTCTCATAAATGGTACTAGTAAGGTTGTGTCAACAGCAGTTGGATCGCCTTTCACCATCATCGAATAGTTTTGTCCAAGGAAGAGCGAGTTTTCTCCAAGACTATCAATTCTGTACCAGGGAGAAGGTGTTGGCGCTAGCACACTAGTATCCATCCCGAATACCATGCAACGGGTGTTGTAATAGGTCCGGAGAGTGCGACCATGGGAGACAACACGTGCTCCCTCAGTAGTAACCTCATCAGTGGGCTGTATACACACAAGAAGAGGTGATCCATCAGAATTAGTTGCCAGGCGCCACTGAGTATATACGTTCTGCTCGTCCTCATACTCCTGATCATCACCATCGCCATCACCCCCTTGGTTATAAAAAATTTCAAGTATAGGTGGTGGAATGTTCATAGGACCTTGGAAACACAAGAAGAAGGTTAATTAGTAAAGGGAAACTTGCTAACCCGCATGCATGTGGATGAAACAATTATAATTATGGTGGAATACAAACGTACCGAAACTACGAGGATCCCATGCAAAAACAGTGCCATGAGCGGTGGAAGCAAACACAAGACCCTCGTATTGAATTGCATCACAGTACACATCCGTGTATAGAAACTGATTTTTGAGCAATATCCATCGAGTCGAACAACAAAAGATGGCAACAAGCTTGTCGAAGATAGCAACAACTTCATAGTTGTTGTAATTCCAAGAGCAGTTGGGAACTCGACAAATTGCTATCTTCCATAGAAGACAGTCACCATGATCGTATTTGAACCTGCGTACAATACCGGTGTGCTCAACCTCTGGGCAGTCTGCTGAGATTTTTGGAAGTGGAACCTGGTCACGAGTGTACACATTCACAAGTTCCCACTCACAGTTGGACCCAATGTAAACAACCCAATTTCCATTTGCGCCTGCGCAAGCCTTGCCCTCAAGCGATGGCATCTTAACATCATACGTATCATTATCAAGCGGCATCAACTTGCACAGGGCGAGGCCTCCATCGTCCCCGTGCCAGTAGTCATCAGGTTCACGACGAAGAAGATAGGGGAGATCAAACCGCTCCTTGACTCTTGGGTTCCTTATAATGATGTTATTAGTTGAGTCGAGAATGGGCTTGAATGAACCTGCCATGCTAGCCGAGGTGATGACGTTGCACCGATCAATGAGTTCCTCCACCACGTCATCTTCTTTCAGATCGGGGCAAGAATAACGGGGTCGTTTCCGGCCTGTTCCCTCCATGGAGAAGACGATCGAACAATGGCAGGAGAAAGGGTGAAGGGCTGAAGGAAAATGGAGGAGGGAGAGGAAGAGTGTGTGATAGTAGTTCCAAATCGAGAGGGAAAGGCGAAGAGTCGGTGGATGGTTGCCAGTTTGCCACGGTTCACGAAGAGGCGCCCCGGCCTACACGTCCGTTCGGAAATACTACTACTCACCGTCGTCTCACGGATATGTTGGAACGGGACCACATGTCAACGAAACATGGTGTGTAATTTCTCGTGCAAAATGCGATCTGGCCGCGTTGGCCCGAGGTGTCACATTAGTTATCGACCTTTTTTTTAATGGCGTGTCGTTCAGTTTTGAAGCACGACTAACTGGTACTGTAGGCAGAGAAAATATAAACTACTCTACCACTACTCCACCTCCAGTACTAGTAGTATAAAAAAGATATATAGGCTGGAGCTTCAGCGCTTTCTTGCTAAGGGCTGCCCACTTGCTTCTCACACTACCACCCTCTCTCCAGATCTAAAAAAGACGGCCCCTCTCTCCCTCCTCACCGGTGGTCACGGATCCACCGGGGAAGAAAAGGACGTGCAACGTTGACGCACTCGTCGTCGGTGAGCGAGGTCACGCAGTGACGACAAGGCCGTCCTCTCAGACCTAGCGCCCGCGCGGGATAGCCTTCGTCCCCAAGCTCGCTGTCGTAGTGTGTGCGGAGGACGACGACCACGAGCGAAGCCACTTCCCGCCGACCCTCAGGTATGCTACCTCTTTTCGAACCATACCCTTGTTCTATGGCCCCATCTGCCACGTCGTTGCATGTGGATCTTTTTCCACTCCACCATCTTCCCAATTTGCTATCCTCTGCTCTGCTGGCCATGCAGACGAAAACCATAATTTGCACTATTAAAGGAAACCCTACTTCATGCAGACTAATCCATGTCTGGGTTGCATAAGGAAAGGAAGGGAGACTGTACTGTCCAAGAGAGTAGGCATCGAACCCGCATCTAGGTTGAAAAGGGGAAATCAGTACCTAAGGAACGAGTCTCGTGTCTCTTGGTTGAAGAAGGGTAGAAAGGCATGACAACGCAATAGAGAATGACCAGGTCGATCGGTTTGTTGTCCTCACATAGGAAAAAGGTGGCTAAAGAGAACAAAAATGGGACATAATCCACATATGCTGCATGGATATTTGTTGCTCTGGGCAACCATACCTCCCTCACCACTCTGCGTCCGTGGAGGTACATCGTACTGGTGCGCCCACTGTCCTAATGGGCCTCCCATGTTCTTATTGCCACTTTTTTTGCTGTTAGTATAATGCTAGCAATCAAGTAAAGCAATGCTACAGCTAAAGTGATGCCACATTTAACTAATGCCGCTCTCAGTCTAATGCCACTGATAAATTTAAGCAATGCCATTTAATGTCACTGGATTATTTCAGGGTTAGCTGTTGATTATGGATGTATTAAAGATTTTTCAGCTAAGGCATTCTAATGCTGTTGCACAGCCAGTATACCAATGATGAAAATTGTTACTACCTTCAAATTTTTGCACTGTTAATGCTTATAGATTACATACCTCACTTTCATGAGATAAGTTAATTTTTTTGTACAGTGTCACCAAAATGCCAAGGCGCTGATGTCATTTTATTTTGGTTAAACTGCACAAACAATTATGAAGACAAGAAGGCAGGTCAAGAGTGGGCACCTCCTCCTCCGGCTGTTCTCTTGATTCGTTCGGTCAAGTTTTTATGTTTGATCGATTATCAAGATTGGGATAGCAATTTTTAAGGTCCCCCCGAGTTCGAAATGATATTTACCTTGGAGGTACATGGTTTGCAATTTTTTTATACTGTCATTAGTTAATAATGCTAGTTACCTTCAGACTTTTGTATTTGGTTTAATGCTCATGCACAGCTAGTATACCAATGCTGAAACTTGTTACCTCTACATTTTGTATTGTTAATTCTTATAGAAACCTTCCAGTGCTAGAGTTTATTGAAATCTGTTCAGTAAAACCATTGTACTGTACCCTGTAATAAACTAACTACTCTACTGTTGCACTAGCCACTGGATTAATGTATATTTATAGTATTTGAATGGTGTTGCATTAGCGTATGGACATAAATAAAGTGTGGCAAGGTTTCCCAGATATGTGCTCAAGAAAACTACTACCTGTTTTTCTAAATACTAGACGTTTGGGTACTTTAAATTGAACCGCGAAAATGTCTTATATTAAGGAACAGAGCGTGTAAAGTTCACTCAAATTATCCCTGTAAAGCTAGTCACACCTTTGTTAAAATTAATGTTCATTATGTTATCGGAGGAGGTCTGTATGTTTGTCTCTAATGCCTGTCGACTACATACCTGACATCATGATGTAATGTTAAGTCATTTCCTTTTGTACAGTGTCACTGAATTCTCAAGGCGGTGATGGCATTCTATTTTAGTAGAACTGCACAAAATTTGCTTAAAAGAAGAGGAAAGGTTAGGAATGGCTCAGTTTTTCAGAAAAAACTATGTATGCCTTCCTGACATCAGCCGATGTTGCTTTATTTATTCCTTCAAACAGGTGGTTAGAAACAGTCTTGCTATCTTTTCCCATTAGGAAATTGGAATGCTTATATTTGTGAGTCTATGCTTCAACTAGTGCCACTTTTATAGTAATCACACTTTCAATATCTATGCAAACAGGGATGCTCGATTTTAGTGGAACTGCACAAAAAGTCCAACTGGTTCAACATTAGGAGCATGCTTTTTTTCCAAACCTTTATATCCAATTGCTGGCACTATGAGCTGTTCATTACAAAGGTACATGGTTTGCTACTATCTTGCTACTCTTTTTGTACTGTCATTAGATAGTAATACTAGTGGTTTGCATGTGAATTTATTGGCAGGGTGGACCTACATTGGAGGTGCGGGACAGGATTCAATGATTGGATGCTCAATTTCGGTTGTATCGATTTCACCTCTTCCATCACTGTGAACATGGATATCCTTGGTCCGATGAAGAATAGGCGCTATATTTCTACTCTGAACCAGCAAATCAATTCAGTATGAAATTGTCCAGGGCAAAACATAACTGTATCAGATTGTCCAGTGTAGTACATGACGGATGCTAAGCGGAAGAGACATGTTTAAACCGAAAATACATGGTGTGGTATATGTTTACTAGCTGTTTAAATATTTGTGCAGATAGAGATGTCTGCCTGTTGCTATTTGGCAAACAAACAAAGTGTCCGCAATTTTGGTTGAACTGCACAAGAGAATAGTATAGTCACTGCATGCAGTGCCATTTGAAAAGAGACACAAAAAGATTGGATAGTCACTTCATGGACTGCAGAAAAGTAGTATTGTATTATTTATTGGCCAACACTAGGTGCTTCATTGCTTTGGTTTGATTATACAATGGGCATCATTTTGCCTAAGTTAAAGTTTGTATTCCGAAAATAGTCTCGCGGTGTGATCGAGAGAAGACCAAATCATATTGCAGTGGATGTTCCTCCATCATGTGTGGTTCATTCTCTTGGTTGCAGCTGTTGGTTAAACCACTTAAGTTTGCAAGAGGAATTGTAGACTTGACAAACAAATTTTTCTTTCAGCTTGTACTGAATGTTGGCCAAGAGAAGCATCCATGTTAGTAGGAAGAACAAATGTTTTTTCTAGATCTTTTCTTTTGGAGCTACATATTTGTATATTATCTGTGAATCATTGAGATGAATTAACATGTTGATCTTATGTATGGGAGTCGTACTAGTTAGTTTTAGTTGCGACGCAAGATCCGAAGTGGCCGATCTTTGCTTTTGGAGCTACATATTTTTATATGATTTGTGAATCATTGAGATGCATTAACAGTTACTTATTTCTGTTCGCTCAGTGTTTACAAGTTACTGATCGATCACTAGCTAGCCTACAAATGCGCTCTTGGCAGTTTTATTTGCGACGCAAGATGCGAAGTGGCGGTTTTTTGAACAAAAATGCCTACCTCTGAAGAAACTGACAAGCTACACTATTGATCCTACATGGATAAAAACGCCTACCTCTGAAGAAACTGACAAGCTACACTATCGATCCTACACGGATAAATAGCAGATCACGCATGTACTACCTCCTTTCTGGTTTGCAGGGCTCAATTCAAGAAACAACCTACTCGATCCTACACTTATAAATAGCAGATCACGCACGTACTAGTACCTCCTTTCCGGTTTGCAGGGCTTAATTCAAACCTCTCACCAACCAAGGTACTCCCTTCGTCCGAGTTTATTAGTCCCGTGAGCAAAGCAGCAAGACCAAGGCATGGCAATATGTAACAGCATGCAGAGGTTTAAGCCTAATTAATTCTAGCGATTTAAGTGGTTGCATGCTGCTCCGCGTACTAGCTGCGAGCGATTCTGAGTGCCTGCATGCAGCCGGCCGTAATTAAGGCAGCTAAGTGATGCGAAAAAAGATACGCTTTAATTGTTGCGGGCTTTTTAAATCCGTGGAATCATTATTGACAAGGAGGGAGATGATTCGAGTGCACTCGTTTGACCGCCATGCCGGCATGCGACCCAGACAGGACGGGACGGCACAGTCATAATTTCAATTTCTCTAGTTTTCCACTGCAAGTTGGCGTGCTAAGCCATTATGCATTGAATTCCGATGACCATCGCGCTACCTTTCGCCTATAAGTACTGTTTCCCGGCCTTCTCCGGTGGCACCGTGGCCCAACTCGTCGTATCCTCATAAGCCCCCACCGGCCCGATGTCGCTCGCCACGTCCGCCATGCCCCCGCCCGTCCGCAGTAGGCGACGCCAGAGGCGGTCACCGCTGGAACTAGTGTTCGGTTTTTCACCGGAAGGCAGACGGAGGGAGGAGGCATTCTACCTGTCTTTAGACGGCAATGCGGAGATCAAGGAGTTGTTGGAGCGCGACCGTATGGCGGAGGAGCAGGAGTTGTTGGAGCGCGACCGCCTAGCAGAGGGCAGCGCATCGCCGATTTGCGCCACCAGCGGGACATGGAGCAGCAGCGCACCGACGCTCTGAGTCGTGAGCAGAGCGCCCGCAACTGGGCTGACTACGTGGAGGCCGGTGCCCAACAAATAGCCCTGGAGGTTGTCGTACACGCACGCGTTCGCGACGCCGGTTTTTACTACCAGCTCGTCAAGTGGGTTTCCCTCTTGGAAGCCGAAGCTTCGGTGGACCACACCGGCATGCAAAGGGCCAACGCGCGCGAGCAACATGCCCTATCACACCTCTTGCAAGTACGAGGCGAGGCGCAGGACGCCGGTGCCGGCGTTTAGCGTGTACCACATATGGCGGCTGGCATCGTCTAGTTAGCTAAGAGTAAGTTAGTACTTGTACGCTACTAGAGTATTAGTGGGAATAGATAGTTAACTTGGCTATGATGGTTGTCAACGTGGAAGTTCAGTACTCTATATGTGGCTCAGACCTGTTACTTTGCTCTAAATGTTGAACTTTCCGTTTGAACGTATGGAATGGGATGTTATTTTTTTAAATGGGTTGAATTTGTCCTCCACGGGTTTAGAGGCTGACTTGTGGTCCTAGCAAGCTGACGCATACACAATCATGAGATGATTCTACGTGGAGAGGATGATAGCAGGGACCCGCCAAGGTCATGGCAGTACGCAAGCAAGTGCCTCCTTATTTCAAGCCAATAAAAATGGCTCCTCCTAGTGGATTTCTGACATCTGGGTCCCATGCCATTGTCAACGTAGTCAATAAACGAGAGAATTGCACAACAAGCGGCAGATACCAGGGACCCAGCAGCTCGCCCAGTTATTTTTGTTTTGGGTTAATTTGATAAATGCCACTCCAAATCTGGTGTATCCGAGAAATGCCACTGCAATTTCCAAACTTTGAAAAATGCCATTTCTAGTGGCATTTTTCGAAGTCTGGAGTGGCGTTTTTCAAAGTTTGCAAACTGCAGTGGCGTTTTTCAAAGTTTGCAAAAATTACAGTGGCATTTTTCAAAGTTTGGAAATTGTAGTGGCATTTTTATGAATCGCCATAATTGGAGTGGCATTTATCTAATTTGTTTTGGAGACGGAAGCAGGGTGTCAACAGGGCTGTGCGGGACACTCTGGCCTATCTAGACAGCCTTTTCTTTTATGTTTACCACAGACCAGCCCAGTAGTTTTTTTTGTTTTTGAAAATGGCTAGCCCAGTTTTTTTGTGATTTGTCAAGTAAGTCGCTTTATCAGGCCTGTTGGGCTGCAAATCTTTCAAGACGAGGAGAGCTTCATTCGGCTGGCTGAGAAAATGGCCTATCAGTAATAAGAAATGGGATGTACATTTTTAAAACACATCAAACCGGCAATTAGTTTCAAATATCTTTTTTTTCATTTCGAGATTTTAAATTGCATTGATTTTTATGCGTGGACAATTTATTGGATTTTATATTGATATACATTTATTTTTAAAATCAGTCTGAATGTGACTCGAATTTTGGGATTAAAAACAGTTCAGACCGCACCGACATATGCAAAATTTTGTATAATTTTTTAACCATGGCCACAATATGGGTTGTAATGGTAACAAAAAGAATATGGGCTCCAAAAAACCATAAGAATTAGCAAATGGGCTGTAAATTATTTGAAATAATGGTAGATGGCCTGTATGCTGTTTTCCACAGATTTGAGGCTTTCCACAGATGGCATGTATATTGTTGGATTTCCATCCAACGGCCGTCGTGCTTCTTCAATCTCTGCTCTTCCTGCTCCAGCCGCTCAAACAGGCGCCGGCGGGACTGCCTGCTCCCTCCTCCCCGCGGCCGGTTGTGCTGCCGCGCAGGCCTCACCGCCCCACCATACTCCCATCGCTGGCCTAGCCATCCCTCTACTCACCCACAGTCCCACACCTGCTGTTATTCTCCGGCGGCGGCAGACGAACCAGTAAACCCTCATACAGTCGTACTCCCTTCCACGTGGGAAACAATTGCCGAGTCTTCCCTGCCTCCGTGTCGTTCCCTTCCTAGGCCTCGCCGTCATCCACCGCCCTGGTGCTCTCGGCGCGGCCTGGTCAACATGGTCAACGACCGACATGCATTTGAAGTGGACTGTACGTGGAGAGGTTGACAGCTGGGTCCACAGCCGCATGCAAGGAAATGCCTCCTTATTACACGCAAAATAATGATTCCTCCACCTGACATCTGGGACCCACCGAAAGGGCCTCTATATTTCGTGAAAAAAACGTTACCACCGCTGACAGCTTGGACCCACCAGTTATATCTTCGCATGCAAGGAAGTGCCTCCTTATTACGCAAAAAAATGAATACTCCCCCTGCTAGCTGGGACCCAGTATAGTGGGCCTACTAAGTTGACGGGGACGAAGGGCTTTGTCAACTTAGTCAATATGCACGATTCTAGCTCGACTGACCGTATGATGTCCATCCAACGGCCGTAGTGCTTCTTCAACCTCTGGTCTTCTTGCTCCAGCCACCCAAAGCAGCGTCGGTCGAGCCGCCTGCTCCTGCCTCCCGTGGTCGGCTGTGCTGCCGCGGAGGCCTCACCGCCCCCATACTACTCCCACCGCTGGCTAGGCCATCCCTCCACTCCACTCACCCACACCCCCTGTTATTCTGCGGTGACGGCAGCGCAGCAGAACCAGTGAACCCTCGTACTCCTCTCCGCCTGGGCATCCACTGCCGCGTCTTCCCCGGCTCCATGTCGTACCCTTCCTAGGCCTCATCGTCGTCCACCACTGTGGTGCTCTCGGCGCGGCGTGGTCAATGTGGTCAACGACCGAATTGCATCGGAAGAATACTGTACGTGGAGAGGGTGACAGCTGGGTCCATGACAGCCGCAAGGAAGTGCCTCCTTATTACGTGAAAAATAATTATTCCTCTACCTAACAGCAAGGACCCACCGGACGGGCCACCATTATTTTGCGAAAAAAACATTTGCCCCTGATTGCTGGGACCCACCCGATGGGCCACCGTATTTCGTAAAAAAAAACGTTCCCCGTGCTGTCAGCTCGGACCCACCGGAATTGCCTCCTTATTACGCACAAAAAAATGAATACCCCCTGCTAGCTGGGACCCACCTTGGTGGGAGGCTGACTTGTGGGCCTACTAAGTTGACGGGGACGGAGGGCTTTGTCAACTTAGTCAATATAAACGATTCTAGCTCCAGTGACCGTACGATGTCCATCCAACGGCCGTAGTGCTTCTTCAACCTCTGGTCTTCTTGCTCTAGCTGCCAAAAGCAGCGCCGGTCATGCCGCATGCTCCTGCCTCCCATGGCCGGATGTGCTGCCGCGGAGGCCTCACCGCCCCCTACTATTCCCACCGCTGGCCAGGCCCTGCGGCGCCGACAGCCTCACACCGCAGCCAAACCAGTGAACCCTCGTACTCCTCTCCACGCGGGCTTCCACTGCCGCGTCTTCCCCGACTCCCCGTCGTCCCCTTCCTAGGCCTCGCCGTCGTCCACCGCCCTGGTGCTCTCGGCGCAGCGTGGTCAACATGGTCAAGGAATGACTTCCATCGGACGTGGACTGTACGTGGAAAGGCTGACAGCTGGGTCCACGGCCGCAGCAAGGAAGTGCCTCCTTATTACGCGGAAAATAATGATTCCTCCACCTGACAGCTGGGACCCACCGGACGGGCCACTGTATTTCACAAAAAAACGTTTCCCCCTGACTGCTGGGACCCACCAGCTACATCATCGCACGCAAAGAAGTGCGTTCGGGCAAAAAAAAAGGATTCGCCCCCTGACTACTGGGAGCCACCAGCCACATCTTTGCACACAAGGAAGTGCGTCCGGGCAAAAAAAATGATTCGCCCCCCTGACTGTTGGGACTCACCAGCTACATCTTCGCACGCAAGGAAGTGCGTCTGGGCAAAAAATAAAAAAATTGATTCACCCTCCTGACTGCTGGGACCCACCATCTATATATTCGCACGCAAGGAAGTGTCTGACAGTTCGGACCCACCTGGTCAAAGCGTACGTAGCCTTGTCATTCTGGTCGCGAACATGTACGTACATATATACTGGTGGATGTAGAGGCGCGCACGTGTCGTAGTAGAGGCGCGCTCATAGCATGTACATGTACGTACAGCGGCCAGGGTGCAAGAAAGAAAATACGGCCACTTATGTGTACATACGGGCGGGGTCTCGAACGCCTACTCGCGCATACATACGGCGAGGGCTCGTGTACATGGTTGGGTCGGAACGGAGAAACAGCATCGTCGTCGTGTTCATGGGGAGGCAACGGAATGCGTCGTGTTCATGGGGAGGCAACAGAATGTGTCGTGTTCATCGGGAGGTAACGAAACGCGTGGGAGCCAACCGGCTGGGTCGGAACGGAATGCATGGTCATGTTCATCGGGAGGGCTTGGACGGAACAGGCGATGGAAACGAGGCCTGGCGTACCGTAGAACGGAGGAAACGGACCTCCTACGGTCGAAACGGGGGTCCTGTTGATCGGGAGGGGTCTGGCGTACCGCAAAATGGAGGAAACGGACCTCCTATGATCAAAACGGGGGTCCTGTTGATCGGAAGGGGTGTGGCGTACCGCAAAACGGACGAAATGGACCTCCTACGGTCGAAACGGGGGTCATGTTGATCGCGAGGGGTGTGGCGTACCGCAAAACGGACGAAACGAACTTGTGTTGGAGCGCTACGGTCGAAACGAGGGTCCTGTTCATTGGGAGGGGTGTGCGTACCGCAAAACAGGACTCCACGAGATATTGTTCATCTCCACCGTCGACCTCCTCCAGCCTCCATGGGCTACCGTCGACCTCCTCTAGCCTCCACGGGCTCCTGTTCATCTAGCCTCCACCGCGTGCTACTCCACCGGCTACTGTTCAACCACCCCTCCATGGGCACCCCTCCACCGTCTACTGTTCATCCAGCCCTCGACACCACGGGGTCCTATTCATCCAGAGGAAACGCCACCGCTAACTGTTCATCCACCCCCCCAACACTCATTGTTCATCCCAGAGGCAGCATCAATCAGCTTCAATTAGCAGCAGTAGTGAAGGAATCGCTCGATCGGGTTCAGTTAACAGCCATCGATTGATCTCTCGGGTTCAGTAATGCGTAGCCTGCAGTGCAATCGCTCGGGTTTAGTTAGAGCCCAACGCCTCGCTCGGATTCAGTTAGAGCCAATGCCTCACATACACATGCGTACGTGTACGAGAGAAACGCGCATCGCTCGGCCCCCGACCTCCCACCGTAACGGGGAACTCCCCGAAATTTTCCTCGCCCTCGCTTCTATCATGGTTTTTTCCGTCATGGACGGCCCAAAGAATGTCATGCAGCTGCGTCTCCGGCCCTCCCAGGACGAAAAGCCCATTTTCTGTCATGATTTTTTGTCATAGAAGTAGGAGCCCACCACATCTATGATGATACCCGGTTTTGTCACAATTATCGTCATAGAAGTGTCATATGTATGACAGAAAAAAATTCATTCGGCCCAAAATGTCATGGATGTGTCTTTTTTTGTAGTGTTAGCCGCGTCGATGTGAGACTTTCTCCCCTTTTTGTCTTCTCCACACAACCTCCACCATCATACTCTATTCCACCTATAGTGCTATATCCATGGCTTGCGCTCATGTATTGCGTGAGGGTTGAAATAGCTGAAGCGCGTTAAAAAGTATGAACCAATTGCTTGGCTGACAGCGGGATGAGCACGAGGGGTATGATACGTCTCCAACGTATCTATAATTTTTCATTGCTCCATGCTATTATATTACCCGTTTTGGATGTTTATGGGCTTTACTTTACACTTTTATATCATTTATGGGACTAACCTACTAACCAGAGGCCCAGGCCAAATTGTTATTTTTTTGCCTATTTCAGTGTTTCGAAGAAAAGGAATATCGAACGGAGTCCAAACGGAATGAAACCTTCAGGAGCGATCTTTTTGGAACAAACATGATCCAGGGGACTTGGAGTGTATGGCAAGCAACAGAGGAGGCGGACACGAGGGTGCCCAGCGCACCCCCTACAGGTGGGCGCGCCCCCACCCTCATGGGCCCCCTCGAGCATCCACCGACCTACTTCTTCCTCCTATATATACCCATGTACCCTGAAACCATCAAGGAGCACCACGAAAAACTATTTCCACCGCCATAACCTTCTGTATCCGCAAGATCCCATCTTGGAGCCTACGCCAGCGCTCCGCCGGAGGGGGAATCAACCATGAAGGGCCTCTACATCATCTCCAAGGCCCTTCCGATGAGTTGTGAGTAGTTTACCACAAACCTTTGGGTCCATAGTTATTAGCTAGATGGCTTCTTCTCTCTCTTTGAATCTCAATACAAAGTTCTCCTCGATCTTCTTGGAGATCTATTCGATGTAACTCTTTTTGCGGTGTGTTTGTTGAGATCCGATGAATTGTGGGTTGATGATCAAGTTTCTGTATGAGAAATATTTGAATGTCCTCTGAATTCTTTTATGTATGATTAAGTTATCTTTGCAAGTCTCTTCGAATTATCAGTTTGGTTTGGCCTACTAGTTTGATCTTTCTTGCAATGGGAGAAGTGCTTAGCTTTGGGTTCAATCTTGCGGTGTCCTTTCCCAGTGATAGCAGGGCAGCAAGGCACATATTTTATTGTTGCCATCGACGATAAAAAGATGGGGTTTATATCATATTGCATGAGTTTATCCCTCTACATCATGTCATCTTTCTTAATGTGTTACTCCGTTCTTCTTGAACTTAATACTCTAGATGCAGGCAGGAGTCGGTCGATGTGTGGAGTAATAGTAGTAGATGCAGAATCGTTTCAGTCTACTTGTCACGGATGTGATGCCTATATACATGATCATGCCTAGATAATCTCATAACTATGCGCTTTTCTATCAATTGCTCAACAGTAATTTGTTCACCCACCGTAATACTTATGCTATCTTGAGAGAAGCCACTAGTGAAACCTATGGCCCCCGGGTCTATCTTTTATCATATAAGTTTACCATCTACTTTTATTTGCATCTTTACTTTTCCAATTTATATCATAAAAATACCAAAAATATTTATTTTATCATATTATCTCTATCAGATCTCACTTTCGCAAGTGGTCGTGAAGGGATTGACAACCCCTTTATTGCGTTGGTTGTGAGGTTCTTGTTTGTTTGTGTAGGTGCGTGGGACTTTTGAGGAGCCTCCTACTGGATTGATACCTTGGTTCTCAAAAACTGAGGGAAATACTTACGCTACTTTGCTGCATCACCCTTTCCTCTTCTAGGAAAACCAACACAAGCTCAAGACGTAGCAAGAAGGATTTCTGGCGCCGTTGCCGGGGAGGTCTTCGCTCAAGTCAAGACATACCAAGTACCCATCACAAACTCATCTCCCTCGCATTACATTATTTTCCATTTGCCTCTCGTTTTCCTCTCCCCCACTTCACCCTTGCCGTTTTATTCGCCCTCTCTTTCCCAATCTCATCTCTCTTTCGCTTGCCTTTTTGTTTGCTTGTGTGTTGGATTGCTTGTCGTGATGGCGCAAGATAATAACAAGTTCTGTGATTTTTCCAATACCAAAATAATGATTTCCTTAGTACTCTGATTGCTCCTCTTAATGATGTTGAGTCTTGTGAAATCAATGCTGCTTTGCGGAATCTTGTTATGAAAGATCAATCTTTCGCCGCCTCAGATCTTCTTCCCCGCCGCCGGCAGCCACGACAACTACATTACCATCATCAACCGAGCAGATGACCTCGAGGACTACACGGGTCCGCAACACAGGTCAAACTCTTTCATGTCTGCTTATGTTATGCATCGCTTAATATTACATGCTACTTTCACCGATTAGACTCTGAGTAAGTTCCAAACTAATGCTCAAACTTGAGTTTTTAAATGGTTGTGGGGCACATATCGGGGCCACAATCAATAGTATATATCTACTATCTGGTTAATCTCTGGTGTCAATTATGAGTTTCATGTTGGGTGGGAAACAAAAAGTAAAGAACCCATTATCTGTATTTTTTAACTGAAGCCATTATCTGCCTGCTATCATTGTTTTGGGTCTATCCACAGGTTGCTACCATCACTCTGGATTTCTACATGCACTCCTTATATAATCTCACTATGTTTTATTCCTATGCATGTCGGTTATTGTACACAATGGAACTGAACATGTAGAGGAAAAGAGATGAGCCTTGCGTGGCAATAAAATTTCACGCGGACGTCGCTCCATGGTGGGCACAAAGGCAGCACCCCTCCACCCGTTTCAGATTATAATCAAGAGGAAGATAATTGTTCTGAGGAGGATTCAGAAGGAGAAGACCACTCCTATCTACCCCCTGAGGTCTTCGCTCTAACTTGGCATGCTGATGTTGGTAATATCATGCATATGGTGCCTTGCATTACTTACTTTATACATCAAATATGTCATCTGCTTAGTTTAGACATGCTTTGTGTGAATGCCATCTGTTTAGTTTCTTTATCCTATATGTGAATCATGCAATGCCATCTTGTTTAGCCAGGCATCATATATGTGAATTTCGCAATGCCACCCTGGTTATCCAGTCATCTTCTATGTGAATTATATCATTCCATCATTTTTATTACATATTAAATTTGTCAACAATTTTAGTAGATTCAATTACTCTTCATGTGCATCAGCCATTCGACATGGTCATGGAAAAATATGGAGTGTAAACAAGGTCTTCAGAGTAGACAATGCTATCTGATGAAACGCATGTCTTGCTGGTTATGGATAGCTCCAGAGGAGGATTCAGAGACGGATGACCAGTCCTATCCCCCCCCCCCGAGGTGCATGCTCTAACTTGGCAATGTTATATTGCTCATATCGTGCATATGGTGTCTTGCATTGGCATTTCATTTGCTTAGTTTAGACATGCTTTGTGTGAATGCCACCTCTTTAGTGTCCAGTTACAATGTATGTGAATTTTGTAATGCCATCTTGTTGCAAGACATTATATATGTGAATTATACAATGCTATCTTGTTTCAAGGCATTATGTATGTGAATTATGCAATACCATGTTGTTTAGCCACGCGTCATATATGTGAACTATATCATGTTGTCCTTTTTTTGTATTACTCATTGCATTTGTCGACAACATTTGTATATTCAATTGCTCTTCCTATGCACCAGCCATTTGAAGCGGTGATGGAAGTATCTAGAGTGAAAACAAGGTTTTTAGAGCAGGCAATGCTACCTGCTGAAGCAGATATCTTGCTGGTTACAGATAGCTCCTCAAAGGAAGATTCAGAGGCAGATGACCAGTACTGTTATCCCCCTGAGGTGTATGCTCAAACTTGGCAGGGTTATATTACTCATATCATGCATATGTTGTCTTGCAATGCTTAGTTTTTACATTATATACACAATATTGAATGCCATCTCCTTAGTGGACACATCATATATGTGATTGCCCTCTGCTCACTTACGTAGTATATAAATCATATATTTGAATTATATCATGCCATGATGTTTACATAGACAGCATGTATCTGAATTATAGCATCCCAACCCATTTTCTAAAGACATAATATAGTTATATCATCTCATCCTGTTTATATAGTCATCATATTTTGAAGTATGTCATTCTATCCGTGAATTATAGCATGCCATCATTTTTCCATCGACAGCATGTTAGTGAATTATGGCATGCCAACCACTTTAATAGACACATCGTATAGTTATATCATGTCATCCTGTTTACATAGTCATCATATTTTGAACTATGTCATTCTACCCTGTTTAGTTAGCCATCATACATGTGAAATTGTGTCATGCTATCCTGTTTAATTAGCCATCATATATGTGAAATTATGTCATGTTATTCTGTTTGGTTAGACAACATAAATGTGAATAATTTCATGCACGTGTCTATCTTACTGCTACGTCTTGAGCTTGCGTTGGTTTTCCTTGAAGAGGAAAGAGTGATGCAGCAAAGTAGCGTAAGTATTTCCCTCAGTTTTTTAGAATCAAGATATCAATCCAGTAGGAGGCTACTCAAAACTCCCACGCACCTACACAAAAAAACAAGAACCTCACAACCAACGCAATAAAGGGGTTGTCAATCCCTTCACGGCCAGTTGCGAAAGTGAGATCTGATAGAGATAATATGATAAGATACATATTTTTGGTATTTTTATGATATAGATTGGAAAATAAAAGATGCAAATAAAATTAGATGGTGGGGGCCATAGGTTTCACTAGTGGCTTCTCTCAAGATAGCATAAGTATTACGGTGGGTGAACAAATTACTATCGAGCAATTGATAGAAAAGCGCATAGTTATGAGGTTATCTAGGCATGATCATGTATATAGGCATCACGTCCATGATAAGTAGACCGAAACGATTCTGCATCTACTACTATTACTCCACACATCGACCGACTCCTGCCTGCATCTAGAGTATTAAGTTCAAGAAGAACAGAGTAACACATTAAGAAAGATGACATGATGTAGAGGGATAAACTCATGCAACATGATATAAACCCCATCTTTTTATCCTCGATGGCAACAATACAATACGTGCCTTGCTGCCCCTGTTGTCACTGGGAAAGGACACCGCAAGATTGAACCCAAAGCTAAGCACTTCTCCCATTGCAAGAAAGATCAATCTAGTAGGCCAAACCGAACTGATAATTCGAAGAGACTTGCAAAGATAACTTAATCACACATAAAAGAATTTAGAGGGGATTCAAATATTTCTCATAGATAAACTTGATCATAAACCCAAAATTCATCGGATCTCAACAAACACACTGCAAAAAGAGTTACATCGAATAGATCTCCAAGAAGATCGAGGAGAACTTTGTATTGAGATTCAAAGAGAGAAGAAGCCATCTAGCTAATAACTATGGACCCGAATCTGTGGTAAACTACTCACAACTCATAGGAGAGGCCTTGGAGATGATGTAGAGGCCCTCCATGGTCGATTCCCTCGCCGGCGGAGCACCGGTGGAGGCTCCAAGATGGGATCTCGCGGATACAAAAGGTTGCGGCGGTGGAAATAGTTTTTCGTGGTGCTCCTGGATGTTTTCGGGGTACGTGGGTGTATATAGGAGGAAGAAGTAGGTCGGTGGACGCTCGAGGGACCCACGAGGGTGGGGGAGTGCCCACCCCCAGGGGGCACGTCGGGAACCCTCGTGGCCGCCTCCTCTGTTGCTTGACGTCCACTCCAAGTCCCGTGGATTGCGTTTGTTCCAAAAAGATTGCTCCCGAAGGTTTCATTCCGTTTGGACTCCGTTTGATATTTCCTTTCTTCGAAACACTGAAATAGGCAAAAAAACAACAATTCGGGCTGGGCCTCCGGTTAGTAGGTTAGTCCCAAAAATGATATTGAAGTGTAAAGTAAAGCCCATAAACATCCAAAACGGGTAATATAATAGCATGGAACAATCCGAAATTATAGATACATTGGAGACGTATCAAGCATGCCCAAGCTTAATTCCTGCTCGTCCTCGAGTAGGTAAATGATAAAAACAGAATTTTTGATGTGGAATGCTACCTAGCATAATTCTCGATGTAATTTTCTTTATTGTGGCATGAATGCTCAGATCCAAATGATTCAAAATAAAAGTTCATATTGACATAAAAAATAGTAATACTTCAAGCATACTAATCAAAGCAATCATGCCTTCTCAAAATAACATGGCTAAAGAAAGTTCATCCCTACAAAATCATATAGTTTGGTCATGCTCCATTTTCGTCACACAAGAATGCTCTCATCTTGGGCACCCCCGATGACAAGCCAAGCAATTGTTTCATACTTTAGCAATCTCAAACTTGTTTCAACTTTCACACAATAAATGAGCGTGAGCCATGGATATAGCACTATGGGTGGAATAGAATATGATGATGGAGGTTGTGTGGAGAAGACAAAAAAGGAAGAAAGCCTCATGTTAACGAGGCTAATCAATGGGCTATGGAGATGCCCATCAATTGATGTCAACATGAGGAGTAGGGATTGCCATGCAACGGATGCACTAGAGCTATAAATGTATGAAAGCTCAACAAAAGAAACTAGTGGGTGTGCATCCAACTTGCTTGCTCAGGAAGACCTAGGGCATTTTGAGGAAGCCATCGTTGGAATATACAAGCCAAGTTCTATAATGAAAAATTCCCACTAGTATATGAAAGTGACAACAAATGAGACTCTCTATATGAAGAACATGGTGCTACTTTGAAGAACAAGTGTGGAAAAAGATAGTAGCATTGTCCCCCCTTTTTTTGGGCCTTTTTTTTGGCCTTTATCCCCCTTTTTTTTATTTGGCCTTTCTTTTTTTATTTGGCCTTTCTCTTTTTTTTGGGACAATGCTCTAATAATGATGATCATCACACTTCTATTTATTTACACCTCATGAATTACAACTCAAAACTAGAACAAGATATGACTCTATATAAATGCCTCCGACGGTGTACCGGGATGGGTAATGAATCAAAAGTGACATGTATGAAATTATGAAGGTGGCCTTGCCACAAATACGATGTCAACTACATGATCATGCAAGGCAATATGACAATGATGATGTGTGTCATGATGAACGGAACGGTGGAAAGTTGCATGGCAATATATCTAGGAATGGCTATGGAAATGCCATAATAGGTAGGTATGGTGGCTGTTTTGAGGAAGATATAAAGAGGTTTATGTGTGATAGAGCATATTGTATCATCGGGTTTGGATGCACCGGCAAAGTTTGCACCAACTCTCAAGGTGAGAAAGGGCAATGGACGGTACCGAAGAGGCTAGCAATAATGGAAGGGTGAGAGTGCGTATAATCCATGGACTCAACATTAGTCATAAAGAACTCATATACTTATTGCAAAAATCTACAAGTCATCAAAAACCAAGCACTACGTGCATGCTCCTAGGGGGATAGATTGGTAGGAAAAGACCATCGCTCATCCCCGACCGCCACTCATAAGGATGACAATCTAAGAACACCTCATATTTCAAATTTGTTACACAGCTGTTACCATACGTGCATGATGCGGGACTTGCCAACTTCAACACAAGCATTCTTTAAATTCACAGTTACCCAACTAGCATGACTCTAATATCACCACCTCCATATCTCAAAATAATTATCAAGTATCAAATTGATCATAGCATCCAATTCACTTCCTATGATAGTTTTTATTATACCCAACTTGGATGCCCATCATTCTAGGACCAATTTTATGACCATAGCAAATACCATGCTGTTCTAAAAGACTCTCAAAATAATATAAGTGAAGCATGAGAGATCAACAATTTCTACAAAATTAAACCACCGCCATGCTCTAAAAATTATAAGTGAAGCACATAGAGCAAACTATCTAGCTCAAAAGATATAAGTGAAGCACATAGAGTATTCTAATAAATTCCAAATCATGTGGTTTTCTCCCAAAAGGTGTGTACAGCAAGGATGATTGTGGTAAACTAAAAGGCAAAGACTAATATCATACAAGACGCTCCAAGCAAAACACATATCATGTGGCGAATAAAAATATAGCTCCAAGTAAAGTTACCGATAGACGAAGACGAAAGAGGGGATGCCTTCCGGGGCATCCCCAAGCTTAGGCTTTTGGTTATCCTTGAATATATTTGGGTGACATGGGCATCCCCAAGCGTAGGCTCTTGCCACTCCTTATTCCATAATCCATCAAATCTTTCCCAAAACTTGAAAACTTCACAACACAAACTCAACAGGAAATCTCATAAGCTCCGTTAGTTCAAGAAAGAAAAAACACCACATAAGGTACTGTAATGAACTCATTTTTTATTTATATTGGTGTTAAACCTACTGTATTCCAACTTCTCTATGGTTCATACCCCTTCATACTAGCCATAGATGCATCAAAATAAGCAAACAACACACGAAAAACAGAATCTGTCAAAAACAGAACAGTCTGTAGAAATCTGTAACTCTAGAATTCTTCTGGACCTCTAAAAATCCTACAAAAATAGGAAGTCCTGGGAAATTTGTATATTAATCTACAGCAAAAGGAATAAACGCAGCATCACATTTCTGTGAATTACTAAAATTATTTTCATGCGCCCAAAAGTTTCTGTTTTTCAACAGAATCAAATTAACTATCACCGCAGGTTATCCTATAGGTTCTAATTGGCACAAACACTAATTAAAACATGAAAAAACATCTAAAAAGAAGCTAGATGAAATATTTATTAATAAAAAGAAGCAAAAAGCAAGAAACAAAAATAAAATTGGGTTGCATCTCAACTAGCGCTATCGTTTAACGCCCCTAGCTAGGCATAAAAGCGAAGATAGATCTAAGTATTGCCATCTTTGGCATTCAATTCATAAGTAGCTCGCATGATAGATTCGTAAGTTAATTTAAATTTCTTTCTAGGGAAGTGTTCCATGCCTTTCCTTAATGGAAATTGGAATCTAATATTCCCTTCCTTCATATCAATAATTGCACCAATCGTTCTAAGGAAAGGTCTACCAAGAATAATAGGACATGAAAGATTGCAATCTATATCAAGAACGATAAAATCTATGGGCACATAATTCCTATTTGCAACAATAAGAACATCATTGATCCTTCCCATAGGTTTCTTAATGGTGGAATCCGTAAGGTGCAAGTTTAAAGAGCAATCATCAAAATCATGGAAACCTAGAATATCACATAAAGTTTTCAGAAACGTGGAAACACTAGCACCCAAATCACACAAAGTATAGTACTCATGATCTTTAATTTGAATCTTTATAGTAGGTTCCCACTCATCATAAAGTTTTCTAGGTATAGAAACTTCCAAATTAAGTTTTTCCTCATAAGATTGAATCAAGGCACCAACAATATGTTCTGTAAAAGCTTTATTTTGACTATAAGCATGAGGAGAATTCAACACGGAATGCAACAAGGAAATACAATCTATTAAAGAATTATTATCATAATTTAATTCCTTGAAATCCAAGATAGTGGGTTTAGTGCTATTTAAAGTCTTGACCTCTCCAATCCCACTTTTACCAAATTTAGCATCAAGATCTAAAAACTCTGAATTATTGGGATGCCTTTTAAGTAAAGATGACTCATCTCCAGTCCCACAATTATCAAGATTCATATTGCAAAACAAGGATTTAATAGGGGACACATCAATAACTTTTAGATCTTCATCATTATTTTCATGGAAGCTAGAAGAACACGCTTTTACAAAGCAATCTTTCTTAGCATGCAACCTAGCGGTTCTTTCTTTGCACTCATCAATGGAAATTCTCATGGGTTTGAGAGACTCGATATCATTCTTAGGAGGAGTAGATTTAAGTTTCAAAGAATCAACATCAAGCAAAAGCTTGTCAACGTTCCTAGCGAAATCATCAACTTTAAGCAATTTTTCTTCAACCAAAGCATTAAAATTCTTTTGAGAGATCATAAATTATTTCACGCTATTCTCAAAATCAGAAGGCATCTTATTAAAATTTCCATAAGAGTTGTTGGACACGCGCTATGGAAAACTAGGCAAAACCACGTACGTGGCACACGCCCCGTACACGGACCCTTACATGGACCCGTGAATGGGTTGTACGTGGACACAGGAAAAAAGTGGCCGACGCCCGTCGCGGACAGAAGCAAAGAGGCTAGCCAACTCGCTCCCAAAATGCACCCCTGATGGCATCCTTCGTTGGCCGTTCGATCGGCGTTGACCAGGTCTTTTTTCGCGCGTTGGCCGTTCGATCGTCACTAGAACTCAGCGCACTCATTTTTACCGATCGGTGGATCATGGCGAGGGATGACGTGTGGGCCGGCGCTGTGGCCACTTGGATGGAAATGGCTGTGTGTTGCTTTTCCTGGTGCGGGGGCGCGAGGCAGCCGCTCGTGCCGCACTGCGTGCACGCGAGAAACCCACCCCGCTGCATTGTGTACTCCTCACTGGCTGGTGCTACGGCTGCAGGTGGGCCTCGCTGACGCATGGTCCCACGCGTCAGCTTCCTGGTGTCTTTTGCATGTGTTCGCATTGCCCATTTCATCTGACCTCATTATTCGGCCGGCTCGACGCATGGAGAGTGGGCGTGCGGAGTGGGTGAGCCGTCTCGTCTCGCTCGTCCCGTCCAACGACAGTGCCATGCTACGTCGTTTCCGGGCTGTACTGCCGCTTTTTCAATCCCTAGGCCGTCGATCACCGTCTTCTGCGCTATCTTTCGTCACTGCTGCTTGGGTCCTGTGGTCGCTGGTCCCGTGTGTCACTGGGCTTGGGTTATTGCGTGCATTTCCTTTGACCCGTCTCCGATCTGTGCGCGGTTGGGCGGGATGGGTGGTGGCTCTGCTTGGGTTGGTGGTTCTGCTGGACTCGCTAGGGCGTTCGTGTGCTCTACCGTGTGCTACTGACTGTTGGACAGGCGGTGGGATGGGCCCACTGGTCTGTTGCTCATTGGTTTATAACTTCGTATACTTGCGCCTGCCCTTGCTGCTGGCCTGTTACTATTTCCTACGCATGGGTGGGGCCAATGGACATGTGTGCGATGCAGCATGGGTCCGCGTGACGCCCCGCATGACCGGCGTGTGCGTCGGCGCCGCGCATTTTGGCGGGTGCCTATGATAGTGGGCTATGGAACCCCTGGGCCCGGCAGGCAGCCCGCATGTCGATGCATGTGTGGTGGCTTCGCATGCGGCTCTGTGAGAATTGCCCCTGCCATTGCGGTGGCCAGGGGGGGCTTTTCTCTTCGATTTTCCCCTTTCCTCCTTCTATCCCTCATTTCCTCCACGCCGCTTTGTTCGCTCGCTTTCGCCCGTGCTTCCAGGTCGCCGCGTCCTCTCCTGTTCTCCTGCCTTCATCTGGTTCGGCCAGCTTACCTTACGGTACTCGCCATGGCCGCGCGTTCCTCCATGGGTGGTGTTGGTTGAGGTTCATCTTCTTATCCTTTCCCTATTCGTTTTTGCCGTTCTTTATCTTGTTTGCTGACCTACTTTGCTTGTCTTTGCTCCATTGGTGCGCAGTTTGCTGCCGATTTTACCGTTGGCCCTTGCTTGGGAGCGTGCGCCATTACGTTCTTGCTGTCCAGGTTCGTGCTTGTCTCTTCTGCCTCTATATGAACATATGCCTTTGAGGTGTTTGTTGAAATGGTTGAGTGCTGCTCGATACGATGGTTGCCTGCTACCATGTGCTCTTCTTTGCCATTTTCTCATTCCATCGTTTGTGCATGTGCATGCTTCATGTTGTTCGTCGGCGGCTAATATGGGAGTAGTTTGTGTTTTAGGTTGTCTTCAGGTTGGTCGGCTGTTCGTCCACATTCGCTTGTTAGCTGCTCTTCCGGCTGTGCTTCGTCATTCTGGTAATGTTCTTCTCTTTTTTCTGTTTGTCTCTATTTCTAGATTGTATAGCCCGAAAGACTAGGTCTGAGAAGATGTCGTGCTTAGTCCGTTTTGTTTGGCTGGTGCCTCTGTAGTGGCCCTGAAGGTTTATACTTCTTGTGATTTTACTTTGCTTGAAAAAACACGGTGGTTGAGGTTGATTGATGTTCCTTCGCTTCTTGCGTGTCTATAGTTTGATTGCTCAGTGATTAAAAGCTGCTATAGATGTAGTAGATGGTGGTTTGGCATGCTAAGTGATGTTGTTTCCTTTGGTTAAAAGAAGAATTGTTCTGGTGCCATTGTGTGACTATGCACTTGTTTAGTGCCTTTGATGGAATATATATGTGCTCTGTGACTTGCTGTGTTCTAATGGTTCTGTCTGCATTTATTTTGTAGGTTGGAAAAGCTGATCTGTTTCAGAATCTATGACCTGTTGCTGCTCCTCAAGGTTTGCTCTCCTTTTCCATTGCATGTCGGCTACCTGTGGGTTTAGATGTATTTACTTGTGTGTGCATGTTATCATGGTTGTTGATGTACTGATGATCTCGCTATTCCAGATCTGCTCTGGGGCTCGTGTTATTTTCCAGTTTTTTTATAATTCCGTTGCGTGTGAGCAGGATGTGTACTCTTATTTCAACTGTTATAGCCGTTTTGGAAGCCGTGGTGGCTCGGTGTTCTTTGCCGGCGCTTTTGTATTTGTGTGAGGTCACGGAGGATGGGTCTGTTCTTGCTGGGGTAGAACTGGAGCTTCCAGGGGATAGTTCCGCTCTGGTTCCGCGATGAGAATTTTTTTGGAGCTCAACCTGGTGTGGTTTTGTCCATGCTTATGAACAGGCTGCCCTCCAAGCCATAAGTTTTTTGCAGCGTCCGTATGGGTTTGTGGTTCGAGACTATAATTATGAATGTATGATGGCCTATAAGAGCTCCCTTCGTTCTTCCATAACGGTTGCAGTCTCTGCCCTTCGGCGTGTTGGTCACTTGGAGAGAGAACTATTACACTTGCGGCGTACGTCTGCAGAGACGGACATAAATCCAGATGTTGGCCCTGTTCTGGTCCAGTTTGACTTGGGTCTGCTATGCTCTCAGCTGCTTTCCTCTCTTCATTCTCTTTAGCTACCTTTTCCGGGCTTCCTATTTGGGCCTATGTGCCTGCTTTGTACTGAATTGGTCTATTTCTCTGATGCAATAAAGTCCTCGGGCTTTCTATATGGCTCTTACAGGGTATTCTTTCTGCGTTTTGCAAGACTGAAGAGAATAGCCTTCTTCTTCGAATTCAATGCTCTTCCCACGTGCTCAAATAATAAATATGTTAGTTGTTTATTGATTCTTCCTCGGCTGGGTCACTGGTCTTTGGACCACCCCCTTCTCTTATAGAGAAAAAACTAGCATGGGCTTTAGAGGACCATGTTCCTTTTGGGCTTCTGGTTCTTCATGGGCTTTTGGGAAGGTGTTTCTTGGGCCACGAACTTTAAAGAATCGTGTTCGTTTGGGCTTATAGTTTCCCATGGACTGTTGGGAAGGTGTTTCATGGACTTGCTCTCTTTCTCTTGTTTTTTTATCCGCTCGCATTGGTTTGATGGACTTCTACCTCCATCTATGTATTTTAAAAAAGGCTTACAGTTTACTTTTGGGATACCTCTCCCTTTCATTTAGAAAAAATGTTCCATGGCCTTTATAGAGGCTTGCCTTTTGAATCCTGTTCCTGGGTCTAGGTGTATGCCTTTCTGCTGTTTAATGTGCCTGATTAGATTGCCTTTCTTTGTGTTATGTTTCTGTTGCAGTGTGTTATGGTTGTTCTGTTCTTCATGTCGTTACTATGAATCATGCCTCAACGCCGTTCTGTTCGTCGTAAGGCCAGTTCAAGCACCAGTCAGCCGCCTCCGCGTCATGTTGTTCGACGAAGGTTGTCTTTCTGTGACTCACCGTTGCCCTACATATCCTCAGGCCTACCTAAAAGAAAATGTATGGGGTGTCCTTTTAAAATAAGTCCTTTTCCTTTATAGGTGTGCCTCCTACACTCTCTCGATTCCTCTTCGTACCTATAACAGGCCCTTTGTTTTTTTAGATGATGGTTTCTTCCCCGTTCTTAGTCCAGAAATTACATCCCGTAATAGAAAGAGATGCAGGGTGGTTGTTGATAGACTTAGGGGGAAGGGGTCTGCCATTGGATCACCCTTAAGTGCTGACTGGGTTGGATTCACGGCTAAGGAGTCTGAGATGCTGAAAGGTATGCTGAGTGCCGATATGCCTAGAAACTATTGTATGATGCATTGCTGATTTACCATTGTTACTGAGCCAAGACAAATTTGCAGCTGGGTACCGAAAGAGATCTTTCTACGGTGGACCAGACTACAAATGTACCAACTGTGGTGCAGTCTTCTGGTTCGAGGAGAGGGTGAGATCGGAATCCGCTATTACGCTAAGGCGGGTGGTTTACAACAAATGTTGTAAGAGTGGTAAGGTGTATATTACACCTTTTAAAAAGCCACCTTTGTTTCTCTCTGAGTTGCTGAGATACAATGGTCCCTCGCGTAGCAGAGAGTTTATAAAAAAATCGCCAGTACAACTGCCTCTTTGCATTTACTTCCATGGGAACTACTGTTGATCGTTCTGTAAATGATGGTAATGGTTCGAATATATACAAAATAAACGGGCAGGTTTGTCATTGAATGGGATCTCTTATGCCTAAGGAAGGAAATGCCCCTAAGTATGCTGAACTCTATATATATGATACCCAGAATGAGGTGCAAAATAGGAGTCAGGCTTTAGAAAAGGGTGAAAAGAGTGATGGTGGTTTAGATGAATCTATTGTTGAAGGCTTGATGCATATGCTTGATACGCACAATTCTTATGTCAAAACGTTTAGATCAGCTAGAGAAATACTAGCAGCCAATAAGCATGCCGAGATAGCCATTCGTTTAGTTGCCCCTGGAGAATCTGATGGCCCATAGTTTCGCCTCCCTACAACTGATGAGTTAGCATCTTTAATGTTTGCTGAGTTCACGGTGGAGACTTCTTGTCATGACATAATAATACACGGTAGAGATGACAATCTACAACAAATATCTTATTTGCAAACTTCATATATGCTTTTGCAGTATCCTCTTCTCTTTCCCTATGCAGAACATTGGTTTCAGCTCGGGCTTAAATATATTGGTTCAAATCCTTTAGATACTAGCAAAAGAACCAGGCTCACTATGCAGGACTATTATTCCTATTGTCTCCACTATAGACCAGAGCAGCATAATCCATACCTTTGTTGTGGTTTGCTTTCCTCACAGGCCATTGTAGATGCACGCGCTTGCATAGACGAGTGGAGGCTGCATTTCATCATGAAGGCTAATAATGATCTTAGAGCAGAGAACTTGCAAGGAGTCACTGATGCTGTTGGAAAAGGGTAGACAGATGCAAGTTTTGTTGGAAAAAAAACATACTTCCATCCTCTTTTACCGGTGGCCGTCGTTATATGATTGAGAACTTCCAGGATGCAGTAGCTATTTCACGTGTCTTTGGCCCACCAGACCTTTTCACCACCTTTACCTGTAATCCCAAGTGGACTGAAATAACAGAAGCCCTGTATTCTGAGCCTGGCTAGATGCCTTCAAACAAGGCGGATCTTCCGGTCAGGGTTTATCACATGAAGCTCAATGACTATATTCATGATATTAAGAGTGGGGAGTCCTTTGGTCCTGTCGTGGTGGGTAAAACGTGCTTTGCGATTCCTCTCATCTCTTTTCTTCTATTCTTTTCCACCTCTGCTCATGATTGTTTTTTATCCCTTTGTTCACAGTACTACACACTGTGGAGTTCCAGAAAAGAGGGCTTCCTCATGCCCATATCCTGATCTGGCTTGATAGGAAAAAGCGGGAGGTTAGTCCTGCTTTAATTGGCTCTTTTATATCGGCTTCCATCCCTGATCCTGTTGCGGATCCTCTTGGATATGTTCTTGTTTCTGAACACATGATGCATGGCCCTTGCGGGGAAGATGGTGTTAGATGTCCTTGCATGAAAAATCGATTGTGTTCAAAAAAAATTCCTAAGTCATTTTAGCTCGAGACCTCTCTAGATGATAGTGGATTCCCTGTGTATAGTCGCCCGGACAACGACCGTTTTATATTTTAAAAAAAGGTCAGGCTTGAAACAGGCATGTTGTTCCTTATAATCTGCTCATACTAAAAAATACCAAGCGCATATTAACGTTGAGTGGTGCAATAAAACCCATGTTATCAAGTATCTTTATAAGTATGTTACAAAGGGTCCTGATTTTTCAAAAACTTTGTTTGAAAGCATCAAAAACAAGCATGGTATTGAGATTGATGAGATCATGGAATATAGACAATGTCGTTACATATGTGATAAAGATGGTTGCTGGAGGATATATGGCTTTGATATACACAGTAAGATGCCTTCTGTTGAAAGATTGCCTGTTCATTTGTTAAATAAACACATGCTACGTTTCAATGTTAAAGCAAACCTGAAGTCAGTTGCTGATGATGAGTGGCTACAGAGAACAATGTTAACCGAGTGGTTTGTAGCTAATAGATGCCATGCAAATGTTAGGTCTCTTACTTATTGTGACTTCCCAACCAAATGGACTTGGCTAGGAAACAAAAAAACAATGGATTCCTAAGACTTTGAGTTATAGGATTGGTAGAATTTATTCTGTTCACCCTACAACTGGAGAACTTTTCTATCTTAGAATGCTCTTGATGGTTGTTAAAGGTGTTATGTCTTATACAGATGTTAGAACTTATAATGGGATTGTGTATGAAACCTTTAAGGAGGCATGTGCTGCTAGGGGCTTGCTTGGAGATGATCTTGAATGGTATAGTGCGTTTGATGAGGCTTTAACCTGGGGTATGGGAGATCAGTTGCGCAGGTTTTTTGTTACAATCCTTGTTCATTGCGGTGTTAATGATGAAAATGCTTTCTTTGAAAAATATTGGTCACACTTAGATGAGGATATTAAGTACAATATCAAGCGTTTTTTCGTGATGACAATTATGTTGTACCTCCTGATGAGCTAAGAGACATCTTGCCTTATAAGTTGATAGTTTTATTTAGTAAAAATGGTTCTAATATTCTAGACCATGGGCTGCCATTAAATACCACATATGATGATAACTCTGATGACAATGGCATGATAACTGATGAAGTATCTGCTGATCCTAAAAGTGAACTACTAAAGGCAGAAACCATGTACAACCAATTAAATCCAGATCAACTCCTGGCTTATAACAATATTATCGACAGAGTTATGTCTGGAAAACTTGGCTTTTTCTTTGTTTCTGGATATGGTGGAACAGGGAAAACTTTTCTCTGGAGTTCCATAATTTCTTATCTTAGAGGTAAAGAAAGGATTGTTCTCACAGTTGCATCTTCTGGGGTTGCAGCACTTCTTTTGCCTGGAGGTAGGACTGCTCATTCTAGGTTTAAAATACCAATCAATTTAGATGACAATGGAACATGTGATATAAAAAGATCTAGCAAATTAGCAGAGATGATCGAATTAGCCTCCCTAATAATATGGGATGAGGCTTTAATGACGCGTCGTAGATGTTTTGAGGCTTTGGATCGTAGCTTACGTGATATTCTGTCTGCCGACGATGCTTCTATAGCTGACATGCCTTTTGGTGGTAAGGTTATGGTTCTGGGTGGCAATTTGAGACAGATTTTACCAGTCATTGAGGGTGGAACTCGCTCGCAGGTTATAAATGCTGCTATAACAAATTCACCTCTATGGAGTTTTATCGAAGTTCTACATCTTAATGTGAACATGCGTTTAGCTGTGCAAACAACAGATCCTGTTTTACAAGCTGAGATAGCTTCTTTCGTTGGTTGGATCTTGAGTATTGGTGATGGTACAACGCCTTGTGTTACCAGACAAGGGGAGCGTGAGCCAAGTTGGGTAACAATTCCTGATGATATGTTGATCCATTCTGAGGATAATAGAATAGGCGCTATTGTTAATGTTGTATATCCAAACTTTGCTAAAAATTGTTCTAATCAAAAATACTTGTGCCAAAGGGCTATCTTAACAACGACAAATGATCTCGCTCAAAGAAGTTAATGACCATGTGCTAGCCTTAATGCCTTCTGCTGAGAGGGAGTACTTAAGCTATGATTCTATAGGAAATGTTGCTGACTCAATGCGTAATATGGATGTGTTTTATCCTATCGAGTACCTCAGTACAATTAAAATTGACAATTTCCCCCAGCACAAGTTGCTATTGAAAAAAGGCGTGCCAATTATGCTCCTTAGAAATTTGAGTCAGGCAACTGGTCTTTGTAATGGTACTCGTCTTGTTGTCTCTAAGCTTGGTGAGAAAGTCATTGAGGCTATTATCATGACTGGTTCTAAGATTGAGGATGTTGTATACGTTCCAAGGATTTGCCTCACTACCAAGGATCCTAAATGGCCATTTACTTTACATCGTCGCCAGTTTCCAGTCAGGGTTTGTTATGCCATGACTATCAATAAGAGCCAGGGACAAACTCTCTCAGCTGTTGGATTATACCTTAAAAGCCCTGTTTTCACTCATGGCCAGCTTTACGTGGCGGTTTCACGTGTGACTTCCAAGAGAAACTTGAAAATACTTATCGAGAATGGAGATGGCACAATTGGATCTCAGACTAGAAACATAGTTTTCTCTGAGATCTTTCAGTCTTTGGAATAGTACTTACGCCGTGCTTTATTTTGCGAGCTGCTTTTGGTCTCACTACTACTTGCTGCCTCTTAGCCTGTACTATTGTATGCTTCCTAATTTGGTCAAGTATTTGGATTGTCTGCTCCCTTTTCAATAAAATTTGAGGCTGTAAATGTTGTTTTATCTATTGCTGCTCATTACCTAAGATACCATCTACTGTTCTTTTCTGTGCATCTATGTACGTGTTAGAGGTCTTTTGGTAGTTCGCTTAATATGTCTGTTCACTTGACTTCGATTAGGTATGCTATCATATTGCAAAACCTAATATGCTGCTTCTCTGTGTATTTTTACCTTCCTAAGCAAAATTGTCCTTGTGTTTTCAGATGGCGCATCAGATGCTCTCTGAGATACACAACCACAGTAGGAAGTGGGTTGTCTTTGTCCTTGTCTCGCGCCTGTGGTTCTATCATGGCGGGACTGACAATGGCCCTATCCAGCACATGGACTTAGTTGTTCTTGATAGCCAGGTTTGTCTTTACATAGCTACCTCAACGCCAACTGTCTGTATTAAGTCTAGGATACCTTTCTGATTGCTGGTTTTGTTGGCAGGGCAACCATATGTATGTGCAGATACCTCCTTAGCGAGCAGAAGAACTAAAGGATGAGCTGGAGGAAGGAAATGTCTACATGATGAGCAGCTTCAACTGCGTTGAAGCAAAGACAACTTATAGACCTGTTGAGAGTCGCTTCATGATTCAGTTCACCAGGTTTAGCAATGCTGTTTTACGCCGAGCTTGGAAGCAGATTACCCATTCTGCACCTACAATTTGATCTCATTTTAGGACATCCCCAGGCCATGTGGGCCACCGCCTCCTTTCCTTGGTAGGTTGTGTCACTGCACACCTAAGTACATTAAAACCCACTTGTTAAATATCTGGAGTCTGATGCTCTTGCAAATTCTATGGTTTTGAAGATGTCATTGGAAGAATAATTGTTGTTTCTGATGCGGTCACTATCCAATCAATGCATCAGCCAGAGCCATCAAACACAAGGACAATAGTCCTAACTGACTTACAGTAAGTGTCATTTGCTTATTGTTATGCATCCACAATTCTAGGTCACCTACTCATTTGTTTCTTTACTGATCTATTCGTCATATGAAACCTATAGGGGAAAGGAGCTAAAGCTGGTCCTCTGGGGTGATCGAGCGATTGAATTTGAAGAACAAGCAGTACGGGCAAGAGACGAAAAGGAAGCTGTGATTGCAATTTTTGTAGGAACACTACCTAAAATAAATCAAGGTGGTCAACCTATTGCATCTTATGTTGGAAATATGCCCTAGAGACAATAATAAAATGGTTATTATTGTATTTCCTTGTTCATGATAATTGTCTATTATTCATGCTATAATTGTATTGACCGGAAACCGCAATACATGTGTGAATACATAGACCACAAGATGTCCCTAGTGAGCCTCTAGTTGACTAGATCGTTGATCAACAGATGGTCATGGTTTCCTGACCATGGACATTGGATGTCATTGATAACGGGATGACATCATTAGGAGAATGATGTGATGGACAAGACCCAATCCTAAGCATAGCACAAGATTATGTAGTTCGTTTGCTAAAGCTTTTCTAATGTCAAGTATCATTTCCTTAGACCATGAGATTGTGTAACTCCCTGATACCGTAGGAGTACTTTGGGTGTACCAAACGTCACAACGTAACTGGGTGGCTATAAAGGTGCACTACAGGTATATCCAAAAGTGTCTGTTGGGTTGGCACGAATCGAGACTGGGATTTGTCACTCCGTATGACGGAGAGGTATCCCTGGGCCCACTCGGTAATGCATCATCATAATGAGCTCAATGTGACTAAGTAGTTAGTCATGGGATCATGCATTACAGAACGAGTAAAGTGACTTGCCAGTAACAAGATTGAACGAGGTATTGGGATACCGACGATCGAATCTCGGGCAAGTAACATACCGATTGACAAAGGGAATTGCATACGGGATTGCTTGAATACTTGACATCGTGGTTCATCCGATAAGATCATCATGGAACATGTGGGAGCCAACATGGGTATCCAGATCCCGCTGTTGGTTATTGACCGGAGAACGTCTTGGTCATGTCTGCATGGTTCCCGAACCCGTAGGGTCTACACACTTAAGGTTCGGTGACGCTAGAGTTGTTATGGGAAATAGCATGTGGTTACCGAAGGTTGTTCGGAGTCCCGGATGAGATCCCGGACATGACGAGGAGCTCTGAAATGGTCCGGAGGTGAAGATCGGTATATTGGACGAAGGGTATTGGAGTCCGGAATTGTTCCGGGGGTACCAGGTGATGACCAGCATGTCCGAAAGGGGTTTCGGAGGCCCCGACAAGCGTTGGGGGGCCTTATGGGCCAAGGGGAGAGGGCACATCAGCCCACTAAGGGGCTGAGCACCCCTCCCACGCCATCTCACGTAACCAGGAGAGGTGGGGGTGCCACCTCTTGGGCAGCCGCCCCTCCCGGCTTGGGGGGCAAGTTTCCTAGGGGGTGGGGGCGCCCAAACCCATCTAGGGTTTCCCCTGTGGCCGCCGCCCCTCCCCTAGGGAACCCTAGGGCGCCTCCCCCTCCTCCCTTCCCCCTATATATAGTGAGGGAGAGAGAGGGCAGCCGCACCCTTCCCCTGGCGCAGCCCTCTCCCTCCTCCAACACTTCCTCCTCCTCCGTAGTGCTTGGCGAAGCCCTGCCGGAGAACCATGAGCTCCATCACCACCATGCCGTCGCGTTGTCGGAGTTCTCCCTCAACTTCTCCTCTCACCTTGCTGGATCAATAAGGAGGAGACGTCCTCGAGCTATACGTGTGTTGAACGCGGAGGCACCGTTGTTCGGTGCTTAGATCGGATTCGGCCGCGATCTGAATCGCTTCGTGAATAACTCCACCGACCGTGTTCTTGTAACGCTTCCGCTTAGAGATCTTCAAGGGTATGAAGATGCACTCCTTCTCTCTCTCGTTGCTAGTCTCTCCATAGATTGATCTTGGTGATGCGTAGAAAATTTTGAATTTTTGCTACGTTCCCCAACAGTGGCATCATGAGCTAGGTCTATGAGTAGTTTCTATGCACGAGTAGAACACAAGTTGTTGTGGGCGTTGATTTTGTTCAATATGCTTACCGTTACTAGTCCTATCTTGTTTCGATGGTATTGTGGGATGGAGCGGCCCGGACCGACCTTACACGTACACTTACGTGAGACAGGTTCCACCGACTGACATGCACTTGTTGCATAAGGTGGCTAGCGGGTGTCTGTCTCTCCCACTTTAGTTGGATCGGATTCGATGAAAAGGGTCCTTACGAAGGGTAAATGGAAATTGGCATATCACGTTGTGGTTTTGGCGTAGGTAAGAAGCGTTCTTGCTAGAAACCTATAGTAGCCACGTAAATAACTTGCAACAACAATTAGAGGGCGTCTAACTTGTTTTTGCAGCATATGTCGTGTGATGTGATATGGCCAAGAAGGATGTGATGAATGAAATATATGTGATGTATGAGATTGATCATATTCTTGTAATAGGAATCACGACTTGCATGTCGATGAGTATGACAACCGGCAGGAGCCATATGAGTTGTCTTTACTTATTGTATGACCTGCGTGTCACTGAATAACGCCATGTAATTACTTTACTTCATTGCTAAACCGTTAGCCATAGTAGTAGAAGTAATAAGTTGGTGAGACAACTTCATGGAGACACGATGATGGAGATCATGATGATGGAGATCATGGTGTCATGCCGGTGACGATGATGATCATGGAGCCCCGAAGATGGAGATCAAAAGGAGCAAAATGATACTGGCCATATCATGTCACTATTTGATTGCATGTGATGTTTATCATGTTTATGCATCTTATTTGCTTAGAATGACGGTAGTAAATAAGATGATCCCTCATTAAAATTTCAAGAAAGTGTTCCCCCTAACTGTGCACCGTTGCGAAAGTTCATTGTTTCGAAGCACCACGTGATGATCGGGTGTGATAGATTCTAACATTCACATACAACGGGTGTAAGCCAGATTTACACACGCGAAACACTTAGGTTGACTTGACGAGCCTAGCATGTATAGACATGGCCTCGGAACACAAGAGACGGAAAGGTCGAGCATGAGTCGTATAGTAGATACGATCAACATGAAGATGTTCACTGAAGATGACTAGTCCGTCTCACGTGATGATCGGACATGGCCTAGTTGACTCGGATCATGTATCACTTAAGATGACTAGAGGGATGTCTATCTGAGTGGGAGTTCATCAAATAATGTGATTATATGAACTTAATTATCATGAACATAGTCAAAAGGTCTTTGCAAATTATGTCGTAAGCTCGCGTTTTAGTTCTATTGTTTAGATATGTTCCTAGAGAAAATATAGTTGAAATTTGATAGTAGCAATTATGCGGACTGGGTCCGTAAACTGAGGCTTGTCCTCATTGCTGCGCAGAAGGCTTATGTCCTTAATACACCGCTCGGTGTGCTGAACCTCAAACGTCGTCTGTGGATGTTGCGAACATCTGACATACACGTTTTGATGACTACATGATAGTTCAGTAATGTTAAACGGTTTAGAATTGTGGCGCCAAAGACATTTTTGAAACATCACGGAACATATGAGATGTTCCAAGGGCTGAAATTGGGATTTCAGGATCGTGCCCACGTCAAGAGGTATGAGACCTCCGACGAGTTTCTTAGCCTACAAACTAAGGGAGAAAAGCTCAATCGTTGAGCTTGTACTCAAATTGTCTGGGTACAACAATCACTTGAATCGAGTGCGAATTAATCTTCCAGATGAGATAGTGATGTTTCTCCAAAGTCATTGCCACCAAGCTACTAGAGCTTCGTGATGAACTATAACATATCAGGGATAGATATGATGATCCTTGAGCTATTCGTGATGTTTGACACCGCAAAAGTAGAAATCAAGAAGGAGCATCAATTGTTGATGGTTAGTGAAACCACTAGTTTCAAGAAGGTCAAGGGAAAGAAGGGATACTTCATGAAATGGCAAATCAGTTGCTGCTCTAGTGAAGAAACCCAAGTTGAAACCAAGCCCGAGACTAAGTGCTTCTGTAATGAGGGGAACGGTCACTGAAGCAGAACTACCCTAGATACTTGGTAGATGAGAAGGCTGGCAAGGTCGATAGAAGTATATTGGATATACATTATGTTAATGTGTACTTTACTAGTACTCCTAGTAGCACCAGGGTACTAGATACCGGTTCGGTTGCTAAGTGTTAGGAACTCGAAATAAAAGCTGCGGAATAAACGGAGACTAGCTAAAGGTGAGATGATGCTATGTGTTGGAAGTGTTTCCAAGCTTGATGTGATCAAGCATCGCATACTCCCTCTACCATCAAGATTGGTGTTAAACCTAAATAATTGTTATTTTGTGTTTGCTTTGAGCATAGACATGATTGGATTATGTCTATCGCAATACGGTTGTTCATTTAAGGAAAATAATGGTTACTCTGTTTATTTGAATAATACCTTCAATGGTCTTGCACCTAAAATGAATGGTTTATTGAATCTCGATCGTAGTGATACACATGTTCATGCCAAAAGATATAAGATAGTAATCATAGTACCACATACTTGTGGCACTGCCACTTGAGACATATTGGTATAAAACGCATGAAGAAGCTCCGTGTTTGATGGATCTTTGGACTCACTCGTTTTTGAAAAGATTGAGACATGCGAACCATGTCTATTGGCGTATACGCATGAAGAAACTCCATGCAGATGGATCGTTTGGACTCACGTGATTTTGAATCACTTGAGACATGCAAATCATACCACATGGGCAAGATGACTGAAAAGCCTCGGTTTCAGTAAGATGGAACAAGAAAGCAACTTGTTAGAAGTAATACATTTTGATGTGTGTGCAGTCTAATGAGTGTTGAGGCATGCAGTGGATATCGTTATGTTCTTACTTCACAGATGATTTGAGTAGATTCTGAGTATGTTTACTTAGTGAAACACAAATCTGAATTATTGAAAGGTTCAAGTAATTTTAGAGTGAAGTTGAAGATCGTCGTGACAAGAGGATAAAATGTCTATGATATGTTCATAGAGATGAATAACTGAGTTACGAGTTTGGCACGCAATTAAGACATTGTGGAAATTGTTTCACAATTAATACCGCCTGGAACACCATAGTGTGATGGTGTGTCCGAACATCATAGATGCACCCCCATTGGATATGGGGCATACCATGATGTCTCTTATCGAATTACCACAATCGTTCATGGGTTAGGCATTAGAGACAACCACATTCACTTTAAATAGGGCACCACGTAATTCCGTTGAGATGACAATGTATGAACTATGGTTTAGAGAAACCTAAGCTGTCGTTTCTTAAAAGTTTGGGGCTGTGATGCTTATGTGAAAAAGTTTCATCCTAGTAAGCTCGAACCCAAAACGGATAAATGCATCTTCATAGGTCACCCAAAACAGTTGGGTATACCTCCTATTTCAGATCTGGAAGCAAAAGTGATTGTTTCTTAAACGGGTCCTTTCTTGAGGAAAAGTTTCTCTCGAAAGAATTGAGTGGGAGGATGGTGTAGACTTGATAAGGTTATTGAACCATCACTTCAACCAGTGTGTAGCAGGGCACATGAAGTTTTTCCTGTGGCACCTACACCAATTGAAGTGGAAGTTGATGATAGTGATCATGAAACTTCGGATCAAGTCACTACCAAACCTCGTAGGACGACAAGGACATGTACTGCTTCAGAGTGGTAGTAATCCTGTCTTGGAGGTCATGTTGCTAGACAACAATGAACCTACGAGCTATGGAGAAGCGATGGTGGGAACGGATTCCGACAAATGGCTCGAGGCCATAAAATCCGAGAGAGGATCCATGTATGAAAACAAAGTGTAGACTTTGGAAGAACTACTTGATGATCGTAAGGCTGTTGGCTACAGATGGATTTTAAAAGGAAGACGGACAATGATGGTAAGTATCACCATTAAGAAAGCTCGACTTGTCGTTAAGATGTTTTCCGACAAGTTCAAGGAGTTGACTACGATGAGACTTTCTCACTCGTAGCGATGCTAAGAGTCTGTTGGAATTATATTAGCAATTACTGCATGATTTATGAAATCTTGCAGATAGGATGTAAAGACATTATTTCCTCGATGATATTCTTGAGGAAAGGTTGTATGTGATACAACCAGAAGGTTTTGTCAATCCTGAAAGATGCTAACAAGTATGCAAAGCTCCAGCTATCCTTCTAAGGACTGGAGTAAGCATCTCGGAGTTGGAATATACGCTTTGATGAGATGATCAAAGATTTTGGGTTTATACAATGTTTATGAGAAACTTGTATTTCGAAAGAAGTGATTAGGAGCACTATAGAATTTCTGATGAGTATATGTTATTGACATATTGTTGATCAGAAATGATGTAGAATCTCTAGACAGCATATAGGGTTATTTGAAAAGTGTTTTTCAATGGAAAATCTGGATTAAGCTACTTGAACATTGAGCATCCAGATCTATAAAGATAGATCAAAAATGCTTAATAGTACTTTCAAATAAATACATACAGTGACAAGATTTTGAAGGAGTTCAAAATAGATCGGCAAAGAAGGAGTTCATTGCTGTGTTATAAGGTATGAGTATTGAGAAAGACTCAAGACCTGACCACGGCAGAAAAGAGAGAAAGGACAAAGGTCGTCCCCTATGCTTTAGACATAGGCTCTACAGTATGCTATGCTATGTACCGCACCTGAAGTGTGCATTGCCATGAGTCAGTCAAGGGGTACAAGTGTGATCTAGGAATGGATCATAGGACAGTGGTCAAGGTTATCCTTAGTAACTAGTGGACTATGGAATTTTCTTGATAATGGAGGTGGTAAAAGAGTTCATCGTAACGGGTTACGCCGACTAAGGAATTTTCTGAGTAGTAAACTGGATTCATATAGTAGAACAATTATTTGGAATAGCTCCAAATAGAGCGTGGTAGCTGCATCTAGGAGATGACATAGAGATTTGCAAAGCACACACGGATCTGAAAGGTTCAGATCCGTTGACTAATAACCTCTCTCACAAGCGAGATATTATCAAACCCCATGGGTGTTGATTCATTACAATCACATAGTGATGTGAACTAGATTATTGACTCTAGTGCAAGTGGGAGACTGTTGGAAATATGCCCTAGAGGCAATAATAAAATGGTTATTATTGTATTTCCTTTTCATGATAATTGTCTATTATTCATGCTATAATTGTATTGACCGGAAACCGCAATACATGTGTGAATACATAGACCACAACATGTCCCTAGTGAGCCTCTAGTTGACTAGATCGTTGATCAACAGATGGTCATGGTTTCCTGACCATGGACATTGGATGTCATTGATAACGGGATCACATCATTAGGAGAATGATGTGATGGACAAGACCCAATCCTAAGCATAGCACAAGATCGTGTAGTTCGTTTGCTAAAGCTTTTCTAATGTCAAGTATCATTTCCTTAGACCACGAGATTGTGTAACTCCTTGATACCGTAGGAGTACTTTGGGTGTACCAAACGTCACAACATAACTGGGTGGCTATAAAGGTGCACTACAGGTATATCCGAAAGTGTCTGTTGGGTTGGCACAAATCGAGACTGGGATTTGTCACTCCGTATGACGGAGAGGTATCCCTGGGCCCACTCGGTAATGCATCATCATAATGAGCTCAATGTGACTAAGTAGTTAGTCATGGGATCATGCATTACGGAACGAGTAAAGTGACTTGCCAGTAACGAGATTGAACGAGGTATTGGGATACCGACGATCGAATCTCGGGCAAGTAACATACCGATTGACAAAGGGAATTGCATACGGGATTGCTTGAATCCTTGACATCGTGGTTCATCCGATAAGATCATCATGGAACATGTGGGAGCCAACATGGGTATCCAGATCCCGCTATTGGTTATTGACCGGAGAACGTCTTGGTCATGTCTGCATGGTTCCCGAACCCGTAGGGTCTACACACTTAAGGTTCGGTGACGCTAGAGTTGTTATGGGAAATAGTATGTGGTTACCGAAGGTTTTTCGGATTCCCGGATGAGATCCCGGACATGACGAGGAGCTCCAAAATGGTCCGGAGGTGAAGATCGGTATATTGGACGAAGGGTATTGGAGTCCGGAATTGTTCCGGGGGTACCAGGTGATGACCAGCGTGTCCGAAAGGGGTTTCGGAGGCCCCGACAAGCGTTGGGGGGACTTATGGGCCAAGGGGAGAGGGCACATCAGCCCATTAAGGGGCTGAGCGCCCCTCCCACCCCATCTCACATAACCAGGAGAGGTGGGGGCGCCACCTCTTGGGCAGCCGCCCCTCCCGGCTTGGGGGCAAGTTTCCTAGGGAGTGGGGGCGCCCAAACCCATCTAGGGTTTCGCCTGTGGCCGCCGCCCTTCCCCCTATATATAGTGAGGGAGAGAGAGGGCAGCTGCACCCTTCCCCTGGCGCAGCCCTCTCCCTCCTCCAACACCTCCTCCTCCTCTGTAGTGCTTGGCGAAGCCCTGCCGGAGAACCATGAGCTCCATCACCACCATGCCGTCACGCTGTTGGAGTTCTCCCTCAACTTCTCCTCTCCCCTTGCTGGATCAATAAGGAGGAGACGTCCCCGGGCTGTACGTGTGTCAAACATGGAGGCACCGTTGTTCGGTGCTTAGATCGGATTCGGCCGCGATCTGAATCGCTTCGTGAATAACTCCACCGACCGTGTTCTTGTAATTATTCCGCTTAGCGATCTTCAAGGGTATGAAGATGCACTCCCTCTCTCTCTTGTTGCTAGTCTCTCCATAGATTGATCTTGGTGATGCGTAGAAAATTTTGAATTTCTGCTACGTTCCCCAACATCTTATACATCTATGCATTCTGTATTCTACAGCCTTTTCATCCTATGTTCAATGCAGCCTCTCACCCCTCTATATTGTTCAATAACTATGCAGGTGTTCAAGGACCTAGTGGTAGTTCTGCTTGCCGTTGGTACATTGACGAGGATCTCCCAGTGATAAATGACTTCCGCAACAGGTGATCTCTATATGCCTTCTAATTGGCTTCTCTTGCTTTAACCATGAATATGAAGATAGTGTTGTTTTCTTTGTCACGCTGCTGACTATCTCCCCTGTTGCATATTAAAATAGGTTGGGGGCTAATTTCAAACCCATTGATAAGGATGTTGCTTTGACCGAGGGTGCATTTACTACCCGTATCTACGTTGATCCAGTTGAAAAGACTGTGTCAGAGCTCCTCCGCCTGAACCCTTATGAAAACGAGGTATACTCACTGTCTTTTCCTCTATATGTTGTTCCTACTTTTCCTGGTCATGTGCTCATCTGCAAGTTATGTTACTTCGATAGGAAAAACGCTTCATATGTATCGATACTGTCCAGAGGCTCAATCCTGATCAGCGCTGGTGGTTCTTCTCTTGCTCCTCCTGCAACAAGACATCTACAATAGTCGCATCGAACTACCAATGCGCCAATCCTAACTGCTCATCCATAGCAGCACAAGAGACGTATGTGCCTTCCTAGACCTTTGCCTGCTGTTTCTTTTGTTTTGTCTTGTTTGTTTCCTCAGGATTCCTGCCTGACTTATTTAGACATGCATCTTCTATATTTTATTAGTACTTTACTACAATCCTCATTCTATTCATGCCATGCGCAGGTACTGTATTTCGGTGTTTGCAAGTGATGACATGGGTGAGGCTGAGTTCACCATGTTTGATAAAGTTGGAAAAGCGGCTGTTGGAAAACCACTCCTCAATTTGCTGAAGTTTAGAAACCCAGGACTTCCAACCATAAAAGAGATAGCTCGTGTACCGATGATTGATAGGATTGCTCCACCAGAGGTTACCCAGATTATTGGGCAGAAGTATAAACTTCTTGTGTCCATTGTAAAGAGAAGCTTTGCAACCACAAGCACACAGCTATCATTTCAAGTTGTGAAAATTATGGATACCTACAAGCCTGAGTTAAGCTCATCTACCTTTGACTGTGTTCCTGGATCATTTGGAGCATCATCCTCTGCTTCCCTGACTGACAGTCCAGTACCTTCTGAGATGTTTACACCCAGTACCCCAAGCATCAAACAAGCCCAGCCTGGCAGCTCCTCAGGGATCCCTGCTATAACTTTTCCATCACCTACAGGCGCGGTGTGTTCTTTTCTTAGTCTACTATCTCTCACTAGATTTATTCAATCAAGAAGCCTGAAAACTAATCTAGTTCTTCTCAATCCCTTTTCTTACACTTAGGCGCAGACACCAACTTCAAAGCTCAGTGTTGGTCTCCTTTCATCTGCAGCTCCAGGATATGCCTCTTTAGAAAGGACTACTGCAGTTTTTTCTAATGCTTGCTTGCTCTTATGATCGCATTTTCTTTTCTAGCAAATCACTATGCCCACCCAGCAGGACCAGGTGTGCTTTATTTATCGACAATGACAAGAAGCTCCCTCTGGCAGAGGATCCTCCAAAGCAGTGTGATGAAATAGCCGCGGTAAATATTTCTCTGCTCCGCCTAAGATACCTATTAACACATATATGCTAACTAACACATAATGGTATAAATGCACACATGTACATTTAGTAAATGAGCAGCATAATCACACGCTGATACACAGGTGTCATCACAAAATCTTACTATTGTATAGCCTGACAACCATCCAATATCAATATGCTATGTCTCTCTATTATCAACCTTATGTATGTGTTGGGTGCTCCAGGAGAATGATGATGAAAAGGCTGAAGATCCTTCTAGTGCTACTAATGCAAAAGATAATAAGAGTTTGCTTTAGAAAAACAAGAGGTGCTGCTTCTTACATTCCAGTAATATAGCTGGTTTCCAATCCTGTATATAGCATTCCGCTTATTTATTTTTCACTAACACAACTTGAAATAAAGGAACCTCATTGCTGGAAAAGGAGCTGCAGGAGGGAAGAAAACAAAGAAGCACTGACTCCTTTGCCTTGCCTATCAAACCTTAAAATATCTATAGGTACAGCACAATTTCCCCATATACTACTATTCTGGGACTTATTTTGCCATTGTCATACTTGGAACTGGTTTCTGAAACTTTGCATTCTGCTGTAGGTTATCTATCTTATGTACATTAGCTTCTCCTCGGCAAGATCGAAGGAGAAATATGGCGGTTTATGCATCTAGCTTTGCTCTCGACAACGCTCCATCATAATGCTCTTTGACCAGCTACAAGCAGAGTCCGTTGCCGTGTATGCTTCTTGCATAGACCTTGGTGTAGTTGTATGCTTCTCAGGAGGCATGTCTAAAACTCCTCTATTTATATGTCTGTATGCTAAAAAGTCTTTGGCTGCTCAAGTAGCAGTGTCAAAGCACGGCAAAACAAAAAACTCCCCTATATAATCAAGTGAACTCTGTCCTATTATGTGTGTGCTGTTCGATTATGATTTGCCTTTTTATACTTGATATGCTGCCCCATAGTCTACAGATGATTTATTCTTTTCATAGATGATTTTGTCTCCCCTCTGTTTTAGACTCTGGTCATCTCCTCCTTTTTTCATAGCCTTTAAGGCCCTGGCCCATTCCTGTTTTTACTTCGGCCCAGTAGGCCCGTTCTTGGACGTGCCTCATATCCAGACATGTTGTGTGGCTAAGAACTAGCCTATGTGTTGTCCCCCATAACCTACACGCTCTCTTACTCCACCCCACCAATCCCGCTGTCACACTCTCCGCGCATCCATTTCTAGGGTTCCTTCCCTCACTACATCTTGGTGCCCTGGGCTTATGGCGTCTTCTTCGACCGATGAAGCTGCATCCTATACTGTTGTTCCAGTTCAAGGTAGATTCTATTCTTTCCTTGTTCCTCCAAGCTGAGCCGCTGCCCCTGTATTCTTAGATCCACTCGTCCTTTCTCAGCGCCTAAGCTGGCCGATAGCCTAAACTATTTTATAATCTTGCTAGGTATTTCGTCCTCGTCTGTCTGTTCCAGAAGAAATATTACAAGAGCTTTTCTTTCTTATGGTGAAACAAAATGCCCAGAGATCTGGACACACTACCATTTCCAGATCATTTTCTCTCCTGATAGTAGAACTGCATGAAGGCACTTTGATAATGCATTGGCTAAAGCTTTTCAGCTTGAATGTGATGAGATTGTTACTATTAATACTCCTGACCAAGAGTTCTTAATTAGCATCCCAAACAAGCAGTAGAACAAACAAGTAGTCGAGTTTCTTCAGTCCAAACAGAGGCTTAACCTGGGTAATATATACTTTACGACTCCCTGTGCAGATGAAATCTCAACATTTTGTGGCACACCAGCCTATGATTTCAATGATAACCATGCCGGATCCCGGGTTTTAGTTGAAATAACAAACCTCCCGGTGCACCTTTGGACATTCAAGACAGTGGATTTTATGCTGCATCCGTATTGTGTCATCTCTGAGCTTTACCCTGAAACAATCACCTACAACGATCTTCTCGCATTCCGGTGCATCTGTTGGACAGACACGCCAGAAAATATGCCATTGCGGATGAATATCAAGATCAGACGTAGGTTTTGGGATCAAGCAAACACAGCAGTAGGAATCCACCTGGACATGTTCACTGTGCTTATTAGTGTGCTTAACAACCCTTTCAGCAAGATAATGAAGCCCATTGAGCCATTACCACCTGTGCCAGATGCTCGGGACATCACCGTCGATGCTGCTACCCCACATTGTTTTCTTCAAGACATGAAGGTCGACTCCGATAGATTCCAGGAGCTATCACATTCTATAATCCTCAAACGAGAAGATGGTGTTGAACCCATAGACACAAAGGAAATATTTTCTACGATCATTTGGTATATACCAGCGTCAAGATACGTCATGGTGAAGCCGATTAGCTCTAATGCTTTCCTTGTTTACTATCAAGGAGATGTTTAGTATGCTACATTTGCAGCATTCAGATCAACTGTTCTGGCAAGGGGGCACACTGAGCTAGGTGGTCACATCTTCAAGGCTATTCCTTGGTGTTCTTCTTATGGTGGCCAACAAATTTTGCTTACCCGGTTTATTCGTGTAAGTATAAGTGAACTTCCGGCTGGAATCCTCCGACACGAGATAGCAAGCCAGCTGTTGAGCCCATTTGTCTTGGTTGAAGAGAATGGTTTGCCTGGACAGGGCTTTATAAATACACATAGATATGACTATTTCGGCTGGGTTGACAGCATGATTGATATCCCAGATTATATTACCATCTACATAATGCCACGTGGATGCGAATCAGACTATATGTATACAGGACATCATTACATGCCGCTGTACACACGACAGGCAAAGATAATAGTTAGATCTCCAACTATGCTGGAAAACTAAGGTATATTATATGGGTGAATCAATTTATGTATACATACTGGCAAGGTCCCATGATATAGCAATTAACTTATTTCTTCACTTCCCACAAGAATATTGCTACGATGAAACCTACAAGAGTTGATGTATTCTGCTCTCTGAGCAAACTGCTATAGATCAACTAGGGGAGAATATCGAAAACCTCAACTACCTATTACAAATGTTTTATTAGCAAGCAACCTTACTATGCCACCACTATATTTTTATTTTCAAACTATAACGCCAGTTTAAGGCCTGTATTACCTGCTTCTCTTTTCTATTAACTGCAATCTGTGTACCTTTCTATTTGCATTTTCCCTTTCCAACTACTGCGGAGGCCCTTGAGAATGTGGTGTATGGGCCTAGAGACAATAGCCCAGTTAAAAGGCCCATAGACATATCATATATTGCTATCAACGCAGCCAGATGAAACCATAGATCGGCAGAGTGTTCTCTCCCGCATGTTCAAAGCCTCGCTCCCAAACAATGACAGCATCCGCACGAGCGCAGTCAATATTGCTAGCCGCTGTTTCTCCATGCGTTTCAGCATCTGGATGCCCGGACAAATCCTCGGTAGGGCCACAGGTAACTACCCTTATGATTCAGTGATGTAGCCGCAGATCTATGTGCCTTCTTTCTAATTAAGCTTGCAGCTTTGGTCAGCATTTAATCTATCTACCTGATTTCACAGGAGATGCCACTTGATGCAGAGGAGATACAGGCTAGGTTTTCTCCGGATGAAGAATACTCCAACAATAACCAATCTGAAGGCCAGCTACTTGAGGTGACCTCCTTTCAGAAAAATAGACAAGCATTCCTTGGACCAGAATAATTTCCTTGGTATGCACTAAAGCTATTCCGAATATTTGATGCAGGAGGAAATGGTAGGCATGGAAGAGGCCTACGCTCAGTATGAGAATTCGCAGCCCCGCTGTGAGGTGGGTGGTTATATAGTAGAAAACAGCTGATACTTTAGTTCTCTATTGTAGATAGTTTTTGTATGCCTATTTGCTCTTAGCACCATTCGTAGTTTAAGCTTTGTAGGCTTATTATGGAAACTATTTCTTAATGTCATGAAGTTTTAAGTAGGAGAAAAGATATGCCTGTACTGACACCACTCATCAAGATAAATTTTAAACAACGGAAACCAATGTTGGCGTGGTCATCTAAAAAGAATACACCAAATGCTTCCATACAAACACACACCAAAGTCTTTTTGTTTCATACAGGCACAGTCGTAGAGAGCTTCCTGCATTGTTTCAGTATTGGATGTGTGTCTTTTTCTTTCATGCAGGCACAACACTCCTATTTATACATTGCATTCACGATTCAAATCACACTTGTGATACTCATTAGTTCATGCTTGTGATAATTAGAACCTACCAAGTAGTAAATGTTGTACTCTACACCATCGATGCATAGCTTATGCTTATACAACTGATCATATACAAACTTACCTTCATCAACATCTTATGCATAAAGTTGTCCAGGATAAATTAGTTATCTTTGTTCCAGCTGTTACCATAGCAGAAACTAATATGGTGTTAGTTTTGCTTGGATTATTCAAAGTACACTCTCCCCTCTAAAAGCTTTTACCTGCCGAAATATGATTCATACCCTCGCACCTAATGACATCCGTTTAAAATCACAGGCCATACCACCGATGATCAAAATCCCTTACAGGATGATACTGGATGTTCTTTTAGAGACTTTAAAACTTCCAGCAGCTGAGTATCGAAGCAAAGCATGTGATGGCGGTAGAGTATGTGTCATTGTTTTTTTCTATACACCCACATCACATGCTGAAGATCATGGCAGTCATATGGTTATTCCCAGGGTGCAGTGTATCGATCATGCAATGTCAGAGGACACAGCTTCCATGGAAGCAATTGGATACATAAAATCCATGGTTAAGACTGAACTAAGAGACTACAATTACAGCAAGATGAAGAAACTGGATGAGGAAAATCAGTCTCTAAAGCATGAACTAGCAGTGGCAAAGTATAACAAGCAGAAAACAAAGGCGAAGACCAGATCCATCAAGAACAAATTAATGATGGCTAGGTATAAGAACAAGAAAAATGCCATGGGCTGGTTCATTCTTACAATATACATGCATGGATTATCTGATCATATATGCAATGTGACAGCGCTCAACAGATCATCTGGGAAAGAACCCATGGATCAGCTTATGAACAAACCTCTTAACAACATTGAGAAGATAGCAGAAAGGCTCAAGCGCGGGGTGCTCAAATCAGAAAAGCAGCTAAAAAGCATCAGGAGAGGTTTCTAGAGTTCTATTCTACGAGAATAGATCCTAAACCGGGCCTTTTAGAATTGTAGTATATTTCGATCCTTTTGTTTAACTGCCTAGGTTAACCGTAATGTATAATTATGTTTCTCTGTCTGTGTAAGACTTGCCAAGACTGTGTGTAAGAACTAATGATGGCCCTGTTAAGACTCTGTTGCTTGCACCATTTATGTCTATGTGGCTTTTTATTTAATTTTTACTGCCATTTATGTCTCTATAGCTGGCATAACCAAGGCCATCAATATACTTCAGGATTCCTATTGCGTATACAATTCCTGTTTCTGTAAACAACAAAACTAAAGTCACTAATGCAGTGCAAAATAGCTTGTTTCTGTCTGGCTGTGAAAATGCAATCACACGGCTGTGAAACTGGGCTCATATTCTAAAATACACGCGCTAAAAAATGAATGCAGCCTTGGGCCTGCTGTCCATATCAGGCCCCACTGAAAACCCTTGGCAAGCCCACAGCAGTCCATATACAGCAATCACACTGGCTCCAACTCACAGATTCTAGGGTGTCCATCAGCCGCATCCATTTCCAGTTCGATCTACCACCCCCCCCCCCCCGAGCCGCCTCTATCTTCCAACTCCGTAAATCACACATCCAGTGCAAGGATATGGCGGGAAAGAATCCGGATTCTCCATTGGACGTAGAACTCATGGTCAGAAACCTTCTGTCGGGGAAGCTGATCCACGAACACCTATGGGACCGGCGGACCGAGCCCCTTTCGGTTCGGCGGGGGGCGGAGATCGCATGAAGAGCGGATCGAGGCGAAGCACACGAGCAGTTTACCGAATGAGCTGAACCCCCTCTACGTTGCACGAGGGCCTCCTTTTATACGCTAAAGGGGTCACCGATAGGTGGCAACGCAGACGAGGGTAAAAACGTAAAAGGAGTTGCGGTTGGTATAGCTACCTGTACAGTGTATCCTACCTAACCCTGACGGCAGGGGACAAAGGCATTAAATGCCCATCTGTGTCGCCCAAATAGTGCAGAAAGGGATCGTCAGGGGCGCCACCGATCGCCACGATGGCGATCTTGTCAGCGTCGCATGCCACCGCGCACCGCTGGCTGCACAGCCTCCCGCCACACGCGTCTGGAAAAGCCCCAGGACAACCCGTTGGTGGATGCGCTGGAGCGTGGGTACAGGGTGGTTACTCGTCGGGGCAAGCGCCTTGCCGCGGTTGCTGTCTTGTCGCGCCCGGAAGCTTGTCGCTCACCAGGCCTTGGCGGGACGCGTGGCGCGTCGCGGCAAGTTCCTTGAGATGCCTTGGTTGGCCTTCCCGGCAAGCTCCTCTTGCCGGGGTCTTGTCTCTTGGATCGAATACTTTGTTCTTGAATGGCTCCAAAGGAGCCACGGAGGATCTTGGCGGTCGCCCGGCAAGCCCTGCCGCGGGGTGCTGCAACTGCCCGTGCACAAGTTCGGGATACTAGGGTACCCCTACTCTAGTACACCGACAGGAGCCCCCGGGCCTGGGCCACATACGGTGTCGAGCGCTGTTGGGCCAGGCCCAAAACAGGGCATGGGCACACGCGGCCTGGGCTACGCCAAATCTTACTCCATATCCACCGCGCCCTCCCCAACGGCACGCGTCGAGTGCGGCGTCGTGGGAGAGATCGTGGGTGGTTTCTTTATTCGGAAGGGCGAAACGTCCGCCCCTTCCCTCTTTATAAGCAGGGGAAACAGGGGCAGTTCGTCCACCTCACCGGTTACTGCTCCAATCTTCAGAAATCTCCGCTGCTCCCCCCTTCTCCCCAAAGTCGAAAGAGAGCAGCGCTCCACCCCCCATCGCCACCAGCGCCACCGACGCTGCCGATCTCCCCCGCCACCTCCGCCATGGCTCCGAAAGCTGACAAGGGGAATGGCGTGAAGTCAGCCGAGGCGCAGCGGCTCGTGGCGCTGCGAAAGGAGCGGGCCATCTTCCCCCCTCAGCTCGACGCGAAGGAGCTGAGGGAGTACTACTACCTCTTCTGGTCGATGGAGACGCGCGCGCATCCGCGCACGAGGGTACTCTCAGCCGCCGCTTCAAGACTGGCTCCGAACGGGTACCCATTCTTCACGCTGTTCTTCTACTGCGGGCTCTGCCCGCCTTTCTCTGAATTCTTTTGCGACATCATGAACACCTACGGGTTCCGCCTCCTTGATTTCACCCATAATGCCGTTCTGACCATGGCAGTTTTCGCATATCTGTGCGAAAACTTTGTCGGAGTCCACCCCAATGTCGCCCTCTTCCGCCACTTCTTTATCCCCCGAGTTGAGAGAGGAGAGCCCCTTGCCGGCGGAATCGCCTGGATCTCTAGGGTCGGCAAGAAGGAAGCCTATCTGGAGGGAGAGCTCCGCAGCAAGTGGGAAGAGTGGAGAGTAGATTGGTGCTAGATCGTCGAGGAGAACCCGTAGCCATTCACCGCTCGGCGCCAAACCCCAATAGTACGCGGCAACGATTGGAGCAACGTGGCCCCGGAGGACGACGGGCTGAAGATTGCCATCACCCGAATCTTGCGCCTTAGGCTTGCCGGGCTCACCGTAGGCGCTGTTGGCGCAGATTTCCTCTACCGTCGCATCGCCCCCCTGCAGGAGAGGGGGAGGCCTGCCTGGGAGTTCCAGAACTCGGCGGATATCATGAGGCTGCGCCCAGGTCTCAACTTCAATTTCACCGTCTTGGACCTCGACGCGATGCTCCTGGAGCTGTTCAAGCGCGATCCCCAACACCCATTCATGTTGCCGCGGAATGTCGTTCCGTTGTGCAACAATTCTTCGCTTGACCGCATCCGTGCAATGATGCCACTGTGTGACTCGCATGGGATCGTCCCAACTTGGCAAGAGCCCGCAGACGACGTCGTGCAGGAGTTCTTCGACAGCTTGGTCGAAGTGCCGGTCCGCTCCGACGAGCAGAAGAGTTTCACCCGCGACACCACCGACGCGGAGATGCAGCGCATCGCCACTAGGCTGGAGGAGGCGGCGGCAGCAGCTGCCGCGGGTCAATTTGGATTCACCTTGGAGGAGGCGGAGGCAGCAGAGACGGCAAACCTTGCCGAGTGAGAAGAGCTTGTCGGCGAGGAAGAACTTGTCGGGCCTGGATCTGAGTCGAGCGAGCCCACCGAGGGCGCGGGCGACCCGTTGCAGATCGGCTCCTCCTCCTCCCCGCCTTCAGCCAGCTCGCCGCAAGCTGAGCCCCCAGCTCCACCAAGAAGGCGTCTCCGCAGGGCCGGGGATGTGGCGGGGCGGCAAATGAGTCAACAGCCGTCGCAGCGCACAACACGCTCGACCGCGGCAAGCACTATTGCCGCGGGAGCACCTCACGCCGCTGCGGAAACTGGAGCGGGGCCTTCCCGATCCACCGCCACTGCCCCTGCCAAGCGGACAAGGGAGCCTTCTCCTCTGCCTCGTCGCACCGGAGGCGAGCCGGACTTCGATCTCTCCGCGCTCAGCTCCGACGAAGAAGAAGAGGAGTAAGTTTATTTGGTCTACTTGTAATTCTTCAATTCTTGATGTGTGTCTTGTATATGACTTGCTTTACTCCGAACCCATCCCTTTTCAGGACTCTGGCCCAGAGGGCGGCGAAGAGAGCCAAGGTCCCGGTGATTGTCATCGAGGATGAACCGACCGCGGCAACGGGGGACATGCCTGAGACCACCTTGCCGGACCTGGCAACTACTCACCAAAGCAGCCCCCAGCGTAGCCCCCAGCGTAAGTGTATAATTTACTTCATGCTGTCAAGCGCGCATGGGTGTTCTTCTTTTGCTGATATCTGTCTGTTGGTTTGTGTAGGAGCAGAGCAGCCTCACCAGGAGGGCCCGGAGGCCACTCCCGAAGCGCCATCTGCTTCGACTACACCGCTAAGGGAGGATTCCCCGGCAAGGGAGCGTTCTCTGGCAAGGGAGAATCCTCCGGCAAGGGGCAGTTCTCCGGCAAGGGACAGCGCAAGTGATCCTCCGGAGGTGGAGACCACGACTGCGGATCCTAGCACAGGTAACCCTTTTGCCTGAAAACTCCCCATGGATTCTTCTTCTGATTTTCTTCTTGAGCATTTGCTTGACTTTTCTCCCCTCTTCGGTCGTTAGATCCACCTGCCGCGGATCCAATGGAGAACGAGGCCACTGGCAAGGAGGACGCGCGTGGCAACAACGACAACGTCGCTGCCACCGAAGAAGAGGCCGGCGCTGATGATCCTACCGGCGAAGAGGCTGCCAAGGCTGCCGCCGCAGAAGCTGGCGAGGAATCCGGCGGTCGCACTGACGGCCCCGAGGCCGCAGGAGCGCCAGGCGCTGCACCAACCGCCGATCCCTCTGCCGCTGCCGTGGCGCCGGGCTCCGAAGAGCCCCAGCCCGGCGCCTACTTGAAGGCCGGTGATGGCGTCTTCATCAAGCTCCCCTGGGCGTCGAGCTCCAGGGCGCCGGTCGAAGGAGAGATTTTCGACGAAGAGGTGCTCGCCTCCGCTGGGCTGGCGCTAGTCGACGTGGCAAGCAGCAGCAGCGACGAGCCTGATGAGGAGCGGCTGCTGCGGAAGCTGCTGTCTCTTTACCGCGCCCACCAAACCAAGCTGGCGTCTCGAGAGGCACTTGTCGCGAAGGCGGGAGTGGACATTGAGAAGTGCGCAGAGGAGCTCCGGGGTCTTAGGCAGGAGGCTCTCCGGTCTCTGGCGGAGGAGCAGGGGCAACTTCTCGAGGAGCGGAAAACCTTCCTCCTCGAGAAGGCTGAAGTTGAAGAGAAGCAACGGCTTGTCGCCGAGAATCTATTCGCGCAAGAAGGAGAGTTGGCACAGCGCAAGGTGAACCTTGACAGCCACGAGGAGGAGCTTATCGCGCGGGAGCAAGCAATTGGCGGGGCCCTCAAGGAAGCAAAGGATGCTGCCGCAGCTGCCGAGGCCGCCAAGAAGGAGCTGGAGACAAAGGTGGCGCAGCTGGAAGCAGATCTTAGAGCGAGCGGCGAGGAGCTTGCCGTGCTCAAGCGTGAGCATGAGAAGGATGATGCCGCTCATGGTCAGCTGCAGGGTCTTCTCGCTGAGAGGAGCAAGGAGCTCAGCGCCGCCAAGGATTCCAATGCAGATCTCGAGTTGAAGCTGGCCACTTTGACTCAGACGCTGGACGGTGCCAGGGAGCGGGAGGTGGCCTTGTCGGAGAAGATCAAGGCCGACGAGGCGCTACTGAAGAATGCCGCTGCCGCCCACGACGCTTTCAGGGAGACTGTGGAGCATTGGACTGAGGGTCTTGTGGATGCTGCCGCAGCCATCGACGGGGAGTTGGCGTAGTTGGGGATGGAGGATTTTGGGTATCCCTCCGACGAGCATCTCCAACCCAGCGCCAAGCTCAGCCTGTTCTTCAAAGGCGTGGCGACGGCTCTCCAGCGACTCCGGGAAAAGATCCCAAAGCAGCTGGCCGACGAGTCGTGCAGGATCTGCGCGGGGGCTCTCCAGAAGGTGCTAATGAAGGTGGCCTTCCGCAACCCAGGCCTCAACTTCACCAACGTCCTCAAGTCCTTGCCGCCGGACGCTGACGTGGAAGCGCTCAAGGCCCTTGTCGCACCCATTGTGGACAAGGTGAGCGGGATCAAGAGGGTTGAGGGCGGTCGCGTAGACTAGGCCGCCCGTTTTCTCTTTCTCTTTGTCGCTGCTGGTTATGTCACGAGAACATCTATTAGAGCTGCGACAAGCTATCTTGTAATATAACTCTATTTTGGGTAGAGATTGCTATGTTATTTCCTTTACTTGATCCCTTCCTTTGTATGTTTTTACCCTACGCTTTTAGGGAACTTGCCGGCGCAGGCACCTTAGCCGCGAGCGCTGAGTGCGGAACATCAGCAGCCTGCTGGCGGTGCCGCTTCCGACAAGAAACCTTGTCGCAATTAGTCGCAGCTCACTTAAATTGTTGAGCGGACTCGAAACAAAGTAAGGGCGCAACTAGCTACGAGTTGGTTCCTCCGCGCACAGGTTTTCCATACAAAGTACGGTCGTTCGAGGAGAATAACTTCAAAATTTAAAAACTGATCGCTCAAACTTCGGCAACATAGCTTTTCTGTCGTTTGCTTCCCGGCAAGGCAAGACTTCCTCGAGCGACGCTTGGTCCATACCATTATCTTCTCCTTTCCCCCCGACAAACTTGTGTGCGAGGGAACCTTCCTTTTTGAGAAAAAGAAAGAAGAGAAAATAAAGATATGGAGTCTTATGGCTCGTTATTGCTTACCGGGGGTAGGTGCTGCACAAAGTGTCAGATAACGCACGCAAATATAAAGTAAAAAGCATGAAATTGACAAGATGTGTGGAGCACATGAGCTTTACTTATGCACGGGGTCTGCGCCCGGATTTGTACAAAGGATTACATGCAACAACGGCAAGACTTGTACAAAAGGTGGTTGCCGGAACGGGTTCCGGCAACCGCGCCCTATGGGTAAAACTTACGAAGATGCTCAATGTTCCAGGAGTTGCTCACCGGAATGCCATCTTCGGTCTCAAGGCGGACAGCGCCAGGCCTAGTGACTCGTTTCACCCGATAAGGGCCTTCCCACTTCGGCGTCAACTTGTTGGAATTCTTGGCGGACTGAACGCGCCGAAGAACAAGGTCGCCTTCCTCGAAACTTCTGGCATTAACTTTGCGGCTATGGTAGCGGCGCAAAGCTTGCTGGTATCGAGCAGCTCGTACAGCAGCCTGAAGACGGTCCTCCTCAAGGAGCAGCGCGTCATCTTGTCGCAGCTGCTCTTGCTCAAGCTCATCATAAGCGAGCACTCGAGGTGACCCGTAGACGAGTTCCGTGGGGAGAACTGCCTCTGCCCCATAGACTAGAGCGAAAGGTGTCTGGCTAGTGGCTCGATTTGGCGTCATCCTGATCGACCAAAGAACCACTGGCAGCTCCTCAATCCAGTTCTTTCCGCACTTGTGCAGCCTGTCGAAAGTCCTGGTCTTGAGCCCTCGTAGCACTTCAGCATTTGCCCTCTCCGCTTGACCATTGCTTCTCGGATGAGCAACAGAAGCGAAGCAGACCTTGGTGCCAAGATCTTGGACGTACTGCATGAAGGTGCGGCTCGTGAATTGCATGCCGTTGTCGGTGATGATCCTGTTAGGGATTCCGAAACGGCAAACAATCGACCTGAAGAACTTGACTGCTGACTGTGTTGTCACCTTCCTCACTGCTTCCACTTCCGGCCACTTTGTGAACTTGTCGATTGTAACGTACAAGTACTCAAAGCCCCTGACAGCTCGGGGAAAGGGGCCGAGGATGTCGAGCCCCTAGACCGAAAATGGCCAGGATAAAGGGATCGTCTGGAGAGCTTGAGCTGGCTGGTGTATCTGTTTGGAATGGAACTGGCATGCTTCACACTTGGTTACTTGTGCAGTTGCATCCTGGAGGGCTGTCGGCCAAAAGAAACCTTGCCGGAAAGCTTTGCCGGCAAGTGCTCTTGCGCCAATGTGGTGGCCACATATGCCTCCATGTATCTCTGCCAACAGCTTTTGTCCTTCTTCCCGGTGAATACACTTCAATTTCACACCGTTGAGTCTTCTTCTGTACAGTGTGTTGTCAACAAACTGGTACATACTTGACTGCCGGGCTACTCTTTCCGCTTCTTCTTGCTCTTCGGGAAGTTCTCCTGTCTGAAGGAAACGGACAATCTGATGTGCCCATGTTGGAGCTTGCAGCTCGACAACAAGGACTAAAGGCACATCTGCTGCTGCAGGAACATCCGCTTCTACGGCGAGAACCTGCGGCCCAGCCGGAGCTTGATGTTCCCCGGCAAGCTTGCCGGAGCAAAACTTGTCGGGAGCGTCTGCTTCAACGGAACAAACCCTAGGGCTTGTCGGAGCAGACTGCTCCTCAGCATCCTTGGTGTTGATCTTGGGGACCTTCTTGGCGGCGGCTTCGGGGAGCTCTGCCGGAAAGTAGTCACCAGAAATCAACTTCCTCTTCTTGTTCTGTCCAGTTGATGGTGTTACGGATGGTTGAGTCAGCTTGAGCACAAAGATCCCTGGTTCCACAGGTAACTTTAGTGCGGCGCACTTCGACAGGCCATCGGCAATGTCGTTCTGAGCTCTTGGAACATGTTCCATTTGCAGGCCGTCAAAGTGCTCTTCTAGCTTCCTCACTTCATCAACGTAAGCTTCCATCAACGGACTCTGATAATTCTTGTTCACTTGGCGGACGACAAGCTGTGAGTCACCCCTGACAATGAGCTTCTTGATCCCAAGGTCTGCTGCAATCCTGAGACCGGCAAGCAAACCTTCATACTCCGCAGTATTGTTTGTTGCTTGCTCCTTGGGAAAGTGCATCTAGACTACGTACTTGAGGTGCTCTCCGGTGGGTGCGACAAGTAGCACGCCGGCACCGGCGCCTTGCAGCGAGAAGGCACCATCAAAGTACATCAGCCACTCTTTGCTTGCTTCCTTGACGGGGATGCTCATTTCTGGAATTTCTTCATCTGGTGTTGGCGTCCACTCTGCTATGAACTCTGCCAATGCTCTGCTTTGGATAGTTGAAGTGCTTTCAAACTTGAGGCCAAAGCTTGACAGTTCCAGTGCCCACTCGACAATCCTACCTGTTGCTTCTGGATTTTGCAGTATCCTCTTCAGCGGAAAGCGAGTGACGACAGTGATCTCGTGTGCTTGGAAGTAATGGCACAGCTTTCTCGAGGCCATGAGAAGGCCGAAAAGCAATTTCTGCACACCAGAGTACCTTGACCTAGCCCCCTGCAGAAGGGAACTGACAAAGTAAACTGGGGGCTGCACCATTCTCTTCTGTATCTCTTCACGTGTCTGCGCAGATCCATCTTTGTCGGGACCAGAGCTTGCCGGTGAAGTCCCTTGCTTGTCGCTGGATGTACTTGCCGTGGTTGCTGGCTCATCGTCCGCCTCCCTCTCCGCTACTAACGCAGCACTAACCACTTGATTGGTTGCCGCTATATACAGCAGCAACTTCTCTTGTGGCTTAGGTGCGACAAGTGTTGGAGTGGAGGACAGGTATCTCTTCAAGTCCTGCAGCGCAGCCTCCGCTTCTGGAGTCCATTTCATTGGACCTGCCTTTTTCAATATTTTGAAAAATGGCAGGGCGCGCTCAGCAGACCTAGAAATAAACCTGCTAAGAGCAGCCACGCAACCGGCAAGTCTTCGTACATCCTTGACGCGCTTTGGTGCTTCAATCTGCTCAATGGCCTTGATCTTGTCGGTATTAGCTTCAATGCCCCGCTGAGACACGAAGAACCCGAGAAGCTTGCCGGAGGGGACTCCAAACACGCACTTCTCGGGGTTAAGCTTGAGGTTGATCTTGCGCAGATTTGTAAAGGTTTCGTCTAAATCTTGGATCAGAGTTGCCTTGTCCTTGCTCTTGACCACTATGTCATCCATGTAAGCTTCCACATTTCTGTGCATTTGTGGCTCAAAAGCATCATGGACTACTCTTGCAAATGTTGAACCAGCATTCTTCAAACCAAAAGGCATCCGTACAAAACAGTATGTGCCACATGGGGTGATGAATGCGGTCTTCTCCTCATCCTCTTCTGCCATGAAGATCTGATGGTATCCTGAGTATGCATCAAGAAATGAAAGCAAGTCACATCCGGCCGTGGAGTCAACAATCTGGTCGATGCGCGGCAAGGGAAATGGGTCTTTGGGACAAGCTTTATTAACATCGGTAAAGTCAATACAAAGCCTCCATTTCCCGTTTGCCTTGCGCACGACTACAGGATTGGCCAACCATGTAGGATGGAGCACTCCTCTGATAAGGCCTGCTGCTTCCAACTTCTTGATTTCTTCCGCGATAAATTCTTGGCGCTCCACTGCCTGCTTCCTGACTTTCTGCTTGACGGGCCGCGCATGAGGACAGACGGCAAGATGGTGCTCAATTACTTTCCTGGGAACACCGGGGATGTCAGACAGTTGCCATGCAAACACGTCGACGTTCGCCCGCAGGAAAGCAACGAGTGCGCTTTCCTATTTAGGGTCGAGAGTGACACTGATGGTGAAGGTACCACCAGTGCCGTCCTCCTTGGCAGGCACCTTCTTGGTCTCTGGTGGAGCTACCATTGTCTTCTTACACTTGCCGGTGGAGCTCGACGGTGCGTCCTCGATGGTAGCGCAGCACTCCGAAGAGGTGCGCTTGCCGGAGTGGGCATCAGAACTCTTGCCGGACTTGGTCTTCTTCTTTCCCCCGGGAGCTTCAACGGCAAGTGATCTGCGATCTATTGCGGCTGCTGCTTCCCGGTAAATCTTGTCGGCGCAGATAAGAGCATCCTTCTTGTTGCCAGGGACAGAGATGACACTTATCAGGCCTGACATCTTCAGCACGTTGTATGCATAGTGAGAGGCTGCCATGAACTTGGCGAGTGCTAGACGGCCAAGTATCCCATTCTAAGGTAATGGAAAATCAGCAACATCAAAAGTGACCCTCTCAGTCCTGAAGTTCAACTCACTGCCAAATGTTACCGGCAACGTGATCTTTCCCTTCGGCTTGCTTCTTCCCGGATTGATTCCTTGGAATGTGCCGGTCTCTTCGAGCTCGCTGTCAGGGATCTGGAGTTTCTGGAGTACCGCGGAGGAGATCAGGTTCAAGCCGGCCCCGCCGTCAACTAGCATCTTAGTGACCTTGAGGTTGCGGATAGTTGGTGAAACCAACATCGGCAAGCACCCGACCGTAGTTATGCGGTCAGGGTGGTCCTCAATATCAAAGATGATAGGCGTGCTGGACCATTTCAGAGGCCTGCGTGACTCGACTGGCGGTTCCGCCGCATTGACTTCCCGCACCCACTGCTTGAGTTGGCGGTGTGAAGTATGCAGAGAAGCACCGCCTTCAACGCACAGGACCTCTGTGGCTTTCTGAAACTCCTGCTCATCGGTCTCATCATCATCCATATCTTCATCGTCATTGTCATCTTCATCCTTGTCGCGGCCGCGGGGAGGTCGGTCCCCTTGCCGCTGCTTGGCCTTGCCGCGGCGCCCTCCTCGGCCGGGGCGTTTCTTGCCGGATCCTCCAACACCTTCCTGGCCCTTCTCCTTGTCGCGCCGCTCGTATTCAGCCTTCTGCTGCTCGACAAGCTGCTCAACCTTTTTGCAGCTCTGGAGGTCATGGCCCTTGGTGCGGTGGATCTTGCAGTACTGCCTGTTGGTGCCGTCCTGCTTGTCGGCGACCGCCACAGCCTGGTGGTTGGTGCCTACGGCAACCTCCTTGCCGGAGCTTCCAGCTTTGGCTTGCTTGCCGGACTGCTCAACGACTAGTACATCTTTGCACTTCTTCTTCCTGTTGTTCCGCCGCCGGTTTTTCCTTGCCGGGGCGGCATCCTCACTATCAGATCCTCCTGCTCCTGTATTCTCTCCGGGGAGTTTCCTCCCTTCTTCAGCATGCGCACACTTGTCGGCCAGGGCATATAGCTCACTGACGTCTCTGATCTTGCACATCGCCATCTCCTCCCTCATCCTGCGGTTTCACACGTGCTGGTGGAACGCGCTGATTACGGCGGCAGGGTGGACATCTGGGATGTTGTGCTGTACGCGACTGAATCTTTGAATGTACTTACGCAGGGGCTCTCCTTCCTTCTGGGCAAGCAGATGAAGGTCGCTTTCTTGGCCATGAGGCTTGTGGCCTCCTGTAAAGGCGCCGACAAACTGATGGCACAAGTCAGCCCAGGAGGATATGGAGTTGTCCGGCAAGTGCATGAGCCAGGATCTGACATTGGGCTTGAGTACCAGCAGGAAGTAGTTGGTAAGGATCTTGTTGTCCCGTCCCCCGGCAGCCTGCACCGCAATGGTGTAGATGCTGAGGAACTCCGATGAATGCGTCTTGCCGTCGTACTTCTCTGGCACATCTGGTCTGAAATTCTTCGTGTTGGGCCACTGGACTTGCCGCAGCTCACGAGTGAACGCAGGGCAACCTACTGCGTACGGCAAGTCGCCTGGTTCCCCTGGCGCATGCATGTCGACAGAGGGCCCAGCGCGCTTGTCGGATTGACGTCGCGCTTCTCTTCGGCGCTCGATGCGAGTACGAGCGTCTTCTTGTTGTCGTTCGTGAAGAACTTGGCGCTGATCGCGACGAGCTCGTGGATCCGATGACGTGGTGGAGTCGCTGTCGAGGTGGATCCAGCGAGTCGGCGATCTTGGCCTTTGGGGCGGAGAGTGCACGGTGGTTGCACCCCCACCGGTTTCGTCGCCACCGGCTCGTGCCTGGCGGTCTTGTCGCGGCAGCGATGTACTCGGCTGCCATGGAGTGTCGCCGTTGGCGAAGCCGATGAGACTCTGAATGGTGGCCCTCCATTGGTCGATCTTGTCTTCCGCTGGAGGGTAATCCAGGAGCAGTTGAGCTCGCGCCAAAGCTTCTACTGGAGTGGTGGGTGGCAGTGGCGAACGGTGCGAGGAGCGGGATATGCTCGGACTTCTAACTACGTTAGAAGGAGCAGTATCCTGTCGAGGCGACCGTGCCTCGCTCGTGCTAGCATGTTGGCATGCGTGCTGGTCTTGAGCACCCCGAGATCCACCAGCTCGATCTTGGTCCAACAAGCGTATGGTACTGCGAATACCATGACGCTGTCGGTCCTGCGCCTCCTGAGATGGGTGCGGTGCATGCACGGACACCGAGGTCTGCGCAGCCTTGTCCTTGGACCTGGCAGCACCGTGAGCTCCCTCGTCGATGTCCGTTCTTCCGCCAGCGCCTTCCCCACCACCCGTTTGCTCCGGTGGTGGTGGGATCGACATGGACGGAGCAGTTGTCGCTGAAGTTTTCTTCTTCGGTGGCATGTCGATGAAGAAGACGAAGATCTAGCTCGTGTGAACGCCGGATCAGGTTCACACAATCTCGACGCCCCCTACCTGGCGCGCCAAAGATGTCGGGGAAGCTGATCCACGAACACCTATGGGACCGGCGGACCGAGCCCCTTTCGGTTCGGCGGGGGGCGGAGATCGCACGAAGAGCGGATCGAGACAAAGCACACGAGCAGTTTACCCAGCTTCGGAGCTCTCCGGAGAGATAACACTCCTACTGCTGCTTGTCTGATTGTATTATGTTCTTGCTCGAGAGAGCTAAGTGTGTTTCTGGCTTCCGAATGAGCCGAACCCCCTCTACGTTGCACGAGGGCCTCCTTTTATACGCTAAAGGGGTCACCGACAGGTGGCAACGTAGACGAGGGTAAAAACGTAAAAGGAGTTGCGGTTGGTACAGCTACCTGTACAGTGTATCCTACCTAACCCTGACGGCAGGGGACAAAGGCATTAAATGCCCGTCTATGTCGCCCAAACAGTGCAGAAAGGGACCGTCACGGGCGCCACCGATTGCCACGATGGCGATCTTGTCAGCGTCGCATGCCACCGCGCACCACTGGCTGCACAGCCTCCCGCCACGCGCATCTGGAAAAGCCCCAGGACGACCCGTTGGTGGATGCGCTGGAGCGTGGGTACAGGGTGGTTACTCGCTGCGGCGAGCGCCTTGCCGCGGTTGCTGTCTTGTCGCGCCCGGAAGCTTGTCGCTCACCAGGCCTTGCCGGGACGCGTGGCGCGTCGCGGCAAGTTCCTTGAGATGCCTTGGTTGGCCTTCCCGGCAAGCTCCTCTTGCCGGGGTCTTGTCTCTTGGCTCGAATACTTTGTTCTTAAATGGCTCCAAAGGAGCCACGGAGGATCTTGGCGGTCGCCCGGCAAGCCCTGCCGCGGGGTGCTGCAACTGCCCGTGCACAAGTTCGGGATACTAGGGTACCCCTACTCTAGTACACCGACACCTTCCATAGGTACGTGCCTGAAGACAATTGGGTAATTTACTTCCTGTTTATATGGTCGATTAAAGCATATGTGCAACGACATCTTTGTCAATTTGCGTAGTTCATGCCTGATTTACAACTTGCAGATGTCGCCAACCCATGTCAACATAAGCAAACATTACATTCTTCAGCAAGCCACAAACACTCTTAAGCTACAAATCACTGACCATGACATACTTGACATGGGGGAACATGGCCTAATTGCCTCTCTTTCAATCAATTTACCACCTCATAGAGGCTGGGCAGCCACAGAACCCAAAACAAATTATGGGGATTTCAAAAGTACATCCCTCGAAGCTGCTGAATCAGCTAATGTGGCTGCAATAAGCTATCTACAAGAAAACAACATAGTAGTGTTTGATGATGCAAACCTGCAGCCCCTGAAGAAATGCAGAAGAGAACTTCTACAAGCAACATCCTGGTCATGGGGTTTTGAGCAATCTACTATGCTGCTTAAAAAACAAGTTGAAGCCATGGAAAGAGATAGGGTGCATCCATTAACATTACTGCTTTCATCCGATGATGACGGTCCAAATACACCACTTCTTCAGGTATATTAGACATTCTTTTGTCTTACTTTGTGTACCAGTTTTACACATACAAAAAATAGCCCATGTATATCTCATAACAAGTTTCAGGAACCCGGTGATGAATTGGTTTCAACACCTGAAGCAGAACCACAATTTAATGGCAACACAATTAACACACCGCAGCTGAAGTGATCTCTAACCTCTTTCCTGACACCAGCAAGCTGGAACCAGAAATCGAAGACAACGAAACTACTAGGTAAAACACTCACAAGAATAACCTACTAAATCAACTATCTTCCTATTTGACCAACCAGCAGAGCACTGTCTACAGGGTGTCTGGAAAAAGAAGTGCAAAGAGAGTGTTGTTCAACCATGCCAATCAGCTATAAACCCAAGCAACAACGTCAACCAGGATACTTTTGAAAGCTAGCTCAAAGGCATTACCAAGACTTATTATCATTTGTGCGGAGTATTTTCATGTGGCCAAAACTTTAGTCCTATCTTATGAAATCCCATGTACTGACTATACTATATCTATGTGCATAAGCTTAATTACTTTCAGACAAACAAAATTACAATGTTAGGCAAAAGCATATAGCTCATTAATAATTTAGAGTCTTCATCATCATTGCATTACATAGATAGCATAGAGCATACAATAGTGCCAAAAGAAAAGCATCCTGGCTCCCTTGACCCAACAAACCTGACCACAGACTACGAAACGACTAAACATTACTAAGCATAGGCATAACATCATACTAGAGAACATATCTACATGTCCTTGTAGAACACCTTCCCATCTTTCCCCTTCCAAACTGCATCCCAGAAACCTACAAAAACCCATACTTACTTAGGCCAGGAAATAAACTAAATGTTCCTTTCAGCAATAAAATTCTGTTTCATACACCAACCTCTTCAGATTTTGTGCACGGTGAACACTGGCACCCCCTTGCAATGCCGGAGAGAAAAGACACAGATTTCCCCTTCTTTCAGTTTCGCTCTTTCCGCAAAGCGACTCCAGTTATGTGTTATAGCAACCCTCTTGTCAACCCCTTTCATCAGTCGAACATAGGTTAAACAGCGCCCAGATGAAAGCTTAATCCGCATTCGATCAACCGGACTGGAGAGAAACTTCATCAAGTGCTTCTTAGTGAACAAAGTAGAGAAGTACTACAAGCATTCAACAAACTTATAGTTAGAAACTATGATTCATAGAGTAGGCAAATGCACATATAGGAAAATAAATTTGCTTCTCACCATTCTCTACCCAGCTTTGGTAAACATCTTGTTCATCTCACACACATAGTGCCTAATAGCAGGCTTAACAGAACGGACATAGAAACTAAGGCGCTTTCGAGCACACTTTGACATCATAAATTTCTTTGAATACATCCCATCAGCTTTAGAATTAGGATTATATCCTAAGAACAAAAGTAAAATAATTAATTTCTTATCTATAGAAAAAAACACTCTGGATTATCTAGCATTAGTCCATACCAACTGCATACTTCCTAGGGCAGTCACACACATCCTTGCATGTCTTCTCAAGCTTCTTTTTCTTCATGTGGTAGCACATGCCTCAATAATTCAACAGACAAATGGCCCATAAGCACAAATAATTAAAATACAGATCATGCCCACATTTTATTTGGTCAAATGTCCGATGTCTGCCATTACTAAACATACCTTCACCGGATCTTGTGTCCACACCATCATCGGAGCTGCTATACGCTTGTTCATCAGAGCTCGTTGTCTAGAAATCCATCAGAACTGTTGTCCCCGTTCTCATCAGAGCTGATGTTCACAGGATTTCTAATGCGATCCCCCCTCATCCCTGGCCGTACTTCAAACCTTAAACAGCAAAAAGTTTCAATCAGCACAAACTATGACGAAACAGGCGGAAAACATCATGCTGAAAAAAGACAGCAATGGAGTAGGAGTCGGCTGAAAACGAAAGAAGTTGCCAAATCCAAATGAGTGTGAACCAGATCCATGTTTCAAATAAGCCCCAGCCAAATCTTACCAGCACGCAAACGCTAGGGTTCGTCTCTCAGCAGAGGGTTCGACCACCGAACGGAGATGCCGAGGAAGAGGAATAGCATGGGACCGATGCCTGCCGCTTGATATTCTACAGCGAGCGGGCCAGGCAGTAAAATTGCCCATGGGCCAAACAACAAGCAGGCCAGCCCAGTAAACCTTAAATGCTCTGTAAATAATACTAGACATGCTTCTAAAAGAAAACAGACACATCCTTTTTTTAGGAAAAACAGACACATAATACATGCATATGCCTCAGTAATTGCTACAACCGTTTTTTATTGAGAGACACAATCTTTTCAAGACACTTCTATTTTAATTTTTCATGCCAATGGCTGTTTTTTTGTTTCAACTTTGACTTTATGCTATTCAAATAAACCAAGTGTATTAAGATAAACCAACTATATTCATATATGCCTCAATAATTGGTTTACCTTATCGGCGAAAGACAACATTTTTCCAAATTATTGAGGCATATATGAATATAGTTGGTTTATTTGAACAATTTTATCGTGAAAGACAACATTTCAAAACACTTCTACTTTCACTTTCCATACAAGCAAATATTTTTTTGTTTCAATCTTTACTTTATGCTATTAAAATAGATCAACCATTTTAAGATAAACCGCCTATAATATATCATGCCCAGGTTTTTCATCATCACAACCATGTTTTCAAACTTGCTAAAAAATACAACCATGCCAACTTTGTTTTCTCATCATACTGCATATTTTCAAGCTTACTAAAAAAATACAACCAAGCCAACCTTACTCTCTCATCATCCCAAGAAATATATGCATGATAACCACCATTTCAAACTTGCTAAAAAAACACAGCCATACAAACTTTACTACCTCATCATAGTGGCCATTTTTTCAAATTGAACATATTCATATTATGCAAAATTTCCCTTTTCCCAAACTATTATTTAACAACGCAATTAACATGTTTGCAAAATACCATAGTTTAGTTCAGGGTTCTTGCAATGAAACTATTTTCATCGACAACATGTCTTCAGCAGGTCTCTGCGCCATTTGGCGCAACGGGTCAACTAGTTACCATAATTATTAGAGGAATTACTAGGGAACGGTCTAGGATTAAAGTTTCCAAGCATTATTACCAAAATTATTCCTACCAACAAAATTCACATCCATAGATTCATTATTATTCTCAATCAAAGTAGACAAAGGCATATCATTAGGATCAATAGGAGCACTCTTAGTAGCAAACAATTTCATAAGTTCATCCATCTTTCCACTCAAAACATTAATTTCTTCTATAGCATGCACCTTTTTACTAGTAGATCTTTCGGTGTGCCATTGAGAATAATTAGCCATAATGTTATCAAGGAGCTTAGTAGCTTATCCTAAGGTGATTTCCATAAAAGTACCTCCCGCGGCCGAATCTAAAAGATTTCTAGAAGCAAAATTCAATCTCGCATAAAAGTTTTGTATGATCATCCATAAGTTCAAACCATGAGTAGGGCAATTGCGAATCATTAATTTCATTCTTTACCAAGATTGGACAACATGCTCATGATCAAGTTGTTTAAAATTCATAATATCATTCCTAAGAGAGACGATCTTGGCGGGAGGAAAATACTTAGAGATAAAAGCATCTTTGCACTTATTCCATGAATCAATACTATTCTTAGGCAAAGACGAAAACCAAATTTTAGCACGATCTCTAAGTGAAAATGGAAATAACTTCAATTTAACAATATCATTATCCGTATCTTTCTTCTTTTGCATCTCACACAAATCAACAAAGTTGTTTAGATGAGTAGCGGCATCTTCACTAGGAAGGCCGGAGAATTGATCTTTCATAACAAGATTCAGCAAAGCAGCATTGATTTCACAAGACTCAACATCATTAAGAGGAGCAATCGGAGTACTGAGGAAATCATTATTATTGGTATTGGAAAAGTCACACAATTTGGTATTATCTTGCGCCATCGTGACAAGCAACCCAACACACAAGCAAACAAAAAGGCAAGCGAAAGAGAGAGGAGATTGGGAAAGAGAGGGCAAATAAAACGGCAAGGGTGAAGTGGGGGAGAGGAAAACGAGAGGCAAATGGCAAATAATGCAATGCGAGGGAGATGAGTTTGTGATGGGTACTTGGTATGTCTTGACTTGAGTGAAGACCTCCCCGGCAATGGTGCCAGAAATCCTTCTTGCTACGTCTTGAGCTTGCGATGGTTTTCCTTGAAGAGGAAAGGGCAATGCAGCAAAGTAGCATAAGTATTTCCCTCAGTTTTTGAGAACCAAGGTATCAATCCAGTAGGAGGGTCCTCAAAAGTCCAGCGCACCTACACAAACAAACAAGAACCTCGCAACCAACGCAATAAAGGGGTTGTCAATCCCTTCATGGCCACTTGCGAAAGTGAGATCTGATAGAGATAATATGATAAGATAAATATTTTTGGTATTTTTATGATATAGATTGGAAAATAAAAGATGCAAATAAAAGTAGATGGTAAACTTATATGATAAAAGATAGACCCGAGGGCCATAGGTTTCACTAGTGGCTTCTCTCAAGATAGCATAAGTATTACGGTGGGTGAACAAATTACTGTCGAGCAATTGATAGAAAAGCGCATAGTTATGAGATTATCTAGGCATGATCATGTATATAGGCATCACATCCGTGACAAGTAGACCGAAACGATTCTGCATCTACTACTATTACTCCACACATTGACCGACTCCTGCCCGCATCTAGAGTATTAAGTTCAAGAAGAACAGAGTAACGCATTAAGAAAGATGACATGATGTAGAGGGATAAACTCATGCAATATGATATAAACCCCATCTTTTTATCGTTTATGGCAACAATACAATACATGCCTTGGTGCCACTGCTGTTACTGGGAAAGGACATCGCAAGATTGAACCCAAAGCTAAGCACTTCTCCCATTGCAAGAAAGATCAATCTAGTAGGCCAAACCAAACTGATAATTTGAAGAGACTTGCAAAGATAACTTAATCACACATAAAAGAATTCAGAGGAGATTTGAATATTTCTCATAGATAAACTCGATCATAATCCCACAATTCATCAGGTCTCGACAAACACACCGCAAAAAGAGTTACATCGAATAGATCTCCAAGAAGATCGAGCAGAACTTTGTATTGAGATTTAAAGAGAGAGAAGAAGCCATCTAACTAATAACTATGGACCCGAAGGTATGTGGTAAACTACTCAAAACTCATAGGAGAGGCCTTTGAGATGATGTAGAGGCCCTCCATGGTCGATTCCCCCTCCAGCAGAGTGCCGGCGAAGGCTCCAAGATGGGATCTTGCGGATACAGAAGGTTGCGGCGATGGAAATAGTTTTTCGTGGTGCTCCTGGATGTTTTCGGGATACGTGGGTATATATAGGAGGAAGAAGTAGGTCGGTGGACACTCGAGGGGCTCACGAGGGTGGGGGCGCACCCACCCCCAGGGGGCGCGTCGGGCACCCTCGTGGCCGCCTCCTCTGTTGCTTGACGTCCACTCCAAGTCCCATGGATTGCGTTTGTTCCAAAAAATATCGCTCCCGAAGGTTTCATTCCGTTTGGACTCCGCTTGATATTCCTTTTCTTCGAAACACTAAAATAGGCAAAAAAAACAGCAATTTGGGCTGGGCCTCCGGTTAGTAGGTTAGTCCCAAAAATGGTATAAAAGTGTAAAGTAAAGCCCATAAACATCCAAAACGGGTAATAAAATAGCATGGAACAATCAAAAATTATAGATACGTTGGAGACGTATCACTTACAATGTCTGTACATTCAATTACTTTTCTTGTTTATCAGCCCTTTGAATTGGAGCGGGTGATGGCAGTATCCGTGGGAGTAAAAACACAGTCTCAGAAAAGATCGTGCTACCTGTCGATGCAGATAGAACCACGGTTGTTCTTGCCCAAGAACCATCCCCAACACACATAACCCAGACTCACATAGATTATACCCCTACCGAGTTGGACAGAGAACCAGCTACACCCCTTCTAACCACAGATAGTAACCCAGTTCCAGTTGACACAGCACCATCTCCACCACAGAGCACCCAAACACGAGCAGTTAGTAAGGCAACTGCAATTCCCAAAGCACGAGGACCACCACTCCGAACCCCAAGTCAACGCTTAAAGCAGAAGAAGAATTGTTCTCAGGTCAGGTTCCGTAGCTATGGTTCATACTCCTTTGCTCTTGCATCACTATATTTACTCATACCACCTAATTTCAAATTTGAAGGATGCAATTGAAACTCCAATGGTGCAACATGTATATTTTAAACCTGTTTCTTTAACTTGTTTGCTGTTGTAACTTTCTCTATGTTGATTTCAGTTTCAATTGAATAAACAATTATGTTCTCATGCCATGCACATTACAAGTGTTGTTATTGCTGTGTAGTTTCCCATGCTGTTTCTTTAATGTGTTTGCTGTTATTGCTGTAAATACATATGATTTGAACTATCTCTATCTTGATTTGGCAACATAAACTAGAATGATATAGACCATACAATGACCATACTAAATAGATATATGTTAGTTTCATGCTGTTATCCTGTCCACCTTACTACTGAACTGGTTTACCAAAATGAGTTTCATATACAACATGGTAAGCCTGTGATGTGTCTGTTTGTTTCTCTTTTATAATGCGGATAAAATATTGGAGAAGAGTACCCCGTTATGCAATGGTAAAGGAAGTAATGGAGATAAGGTTCAAGGTAGTGAGACATCCCTGTTGGTCTCCAAGAAAGCTGACAAAAACTATGTTGAAGACACTGAGACAACCCCAAAGTCCTGTCTTGATGTACAGTTTGAGTTACTGGCCACTACTGCTGGTACCAGCTCTTCGAACTCGCTGCCTGAATTAGTTCGGCTTCTTGAGTCTCAACTTCAAGTTGAAATACATTGATTAGATGTTCTACAACAAGAAGCCGAAGGACTGAGGAAGTCCCTACAAAATTCAGATGCATACTTTCTGGTCCAACAGCAAGCGCTGGAGGATTTAAGTGTTGCTGATAGGTATAAAGCGATACATTATTCATTACGGGCCAGTTTCACCACGGGCCATTAATGGGCCAAGAGTTACAAAGGGACTCATATGGGCCGAAAGACGGCATGGGCCATACATGGGCCGAAAGTTACAATGGGCTGGAATAATATTGGTCGGCCCATATGGTGCTACTGGGCCAAATTCGGATAGGTCGTAATGGGCCGTGACTTAGCGGGCTGTAAATGGGCTATATGCGAATAGGCTGTAACAGGTTTTCCATGGGCTGGCCCGCTACCTTTTGACCAGGTCAAATGGGTCGGCCTTTTCATCGGAATGGGCCTATGTTGGGCCGTGCCACATGTCGACGTATCATAGGCGCCTTCGATCCGATGAGTGGATGAGATCTGTCCCAACGGTGAGCTGACAGGTGGTTCCTCTGGCCATTGAGAATTTTACACATGGAAAATCCCCATTGATCCGGGCTGTTAACGGGTTATCGAATCCAAACCGAAACTCGATAGCTTAACGGCAACCCGTTATAGTGGATGCCATGTGTCGGTCACCCTTAACAAAAGAAGTTCTATGATGTGCGATTTATCGTCATGGAAGTGGACACTTTCGTGATGATAATTTTGGTAATGCCATGGAACACTTCTACGACAGCACATGTATGACTATCTTGATTCTGTCATAAAATCGTCATGGATGTACATGCATGACAGAAAACATGACCTACTATGACAAACACGTATCATCACGGAAGTGTATTTTTTTGTAGTGTTAATATACTAGATGCATGCTGGATAGCGGTCGATCTGTGGAGTAATAGTAGTACATACAGGCAGGATTCAGTCTACTAATGTTGGACGTGATGCCTATATAATGATCAATTCCTGGATATCGTCATGAGTATTTGAAGTTATATCAATTGCCCAATAGTAATTTGATATTCCACCATTTGCTATTTTTCTCGAGAGAAGCCACTAGTGAAACCTACGACCCTCGGGTCTCTTCTTTAATATATTTTCCTTCGCGATCTATTTTTATTTGCTTTTATTTTCAGATCTATTAAACCAAAAATACAAAAATACCTTGCTGCAATTTTTAGTAATTTATTTTATCTTGCATTCCCGTGAGATTTATTTATCCAATCTACTACAATTTTACCTATCTTTTTACCCATGAGGGATTGACAACCCCTCTCTTACGTCGGGTTGCAAGTATTTGTTCTTTGTGTGCAGGAGTTGTTTACGTGGTGTTGCGTGGTTCTCCTACTAGTTCGATAATCTTGGTCTCATCACTGAGGGAAATACCTACCATTGTTGTGATGCATCATCCCTTCCTCTTTGGGGAAATACCAACGTAGTTCAAGCAAACATCAGGCAGGAGCACTTTTGCCCTCCGGCGGAGTGATTCCGCTGGGGGGGAACTTCCCTCCCGGAGGGGGAAATCATCGTCATCATCATCACCAACAACTCTCCCATCTTGGGGAGGGCAATCTCCATCAACATCTTCAGCAACACCATCTGCTCTCAAATCCTAGTTCATCTCTTGTGTTCAATCTTTGTACCGGAACCTCGGATTGGTACTTGTGGGTGACTAATAGTGTTGATTACATCTTGTAGTTGATTACTATATGATTTAGTTGGTGGAATATTATATGTTCAGATCCATTATGCTATTTAATACCCCTCTGATCTTGAGCATGATTATCATTTGTGAGTAGTTACCTTTGTTCTTGAGGTCACGGGAGAAATCTTGTTGCAAGTAATCATGTGGAACTTGATATGTGTTTGATATTTTGATGATATGTATGTTGTGATTCCCTTAGTGGTGTCATGTGAACGTCGACTACATGACACTTCATCATATTTGGGCCTAAGGGAATGCATTGTGGAGTAGTTATTAGATGATTGGTTGCTAGAGTAATAGAAGCTTAAACCCTAGTTTATGCGCTACTTTGTAAGGGGCTGATTTGGATCCAAAAGTTTAGTGGTATGGTTAGATTTTATTTTAATACTTTTCTCGTAGTTGCGGATGCTTGCGAGGGGGTCAATCATAAGCAGGAGGTTTGTTCAAGTAAGAACATCACCTAAGCACCGGTCCACCCACATATCAAAGTATCAAAGTAGCGAACACGAATCAAACCAACATGATAAAAGTGACTAGATGAAATTCCCGTGTACCCTCGGGAACACTTTGCTTATTATAAGAGACCATTTTGGCATGTCCTTTGCCACAAAAGGATTGGGCTACCTTGCTGCACTTTATTTACCGTCATCTTTACTTGCTATCTAACTACTCGTTACCGACAATTTCAGTGCTTGCAGAGATCACCTTGCTGAAAACCACTTGTCATTTCCTTCTGCTCCTCATTGGGTTCGACACTCTTACTTATTGAAAGGACTACGATTGAAACCCTATACTTGTGGGTCATCAATGGTTGAGTATGTGGACCTGCCAAGAGGCTCCGACACGAGACCCTTCTTGAAAAAAATGATGAATTGTAGTTGCAAATTTGACTGTGAACATAGTTTGTCAGTTTTTAATAAAGTTTATGCTTTCTAATTCGATGTTGTGATGAATTGTTACTTGTTCATGAGAAGCCATATGATAAACTTTTATTATAAAGTTTGTTGTTGTTATAATAATAAGCATGATGCTACTATGTACGTATTCTATTTTTATCGACACCTCTATCTCTAAACATGTGGACATGATTTTTGATATCGGCTTTCGCTTGAGGACAAACAAGATGTAAGCTTGGGGGAGTTGATACGTCCATTTTGCATCATGTTTTCCTATTGTTATTTATAGTGTTTTTATGCATTATAACACTTTGTGGGGTAATTCTAATGCCTTTTCTCTCATAATATGCCAGGTTTACACAAAGACGGAGAATGCTGATAGCTGGAATTCTGGACCTGAAAAAGCTAGGTCAGAGATACCTATTCTGCACATCTCCAAATGAGCTGAAATTTTATGGAGAATTATTTTGGAATATATAATAAATATTGGAGAATAGAACTGCCAGAGGGGGCACCCACAAGGTACCAGGGCACGCCACCCTCTCCAGGCGCGCCCTGGTGGGTAGTGGGGGCCCAGGCCCACCTCTGGTGCCCATCTTCTGGTACAAAAGGTCTTCTGACCTAGAAAAAATAGGGAGAGGACTTTTGGGACGGGGCGTTGTTGTCTCGTGGCGGAACTTGGGCAGGAGCACTTTTGCCCTCTGGTGGAGCGATTCGGCTGGGGGAACTTCCCTCCCGGAGGGGGAAATCGAAGCCATCGCCAGCACCAACAACCCTCTCATCTTTGGGAGGCCAATCTTCATTAAAATCTTCAGCAACACCATCTCATCTCAAACCCTAGTTCATCTCTTGTGTTCAATCTTTGTATCAAAACCTCAGATTGGTACCTTGGGTGACTAGTAGTGTTGATTACATCTCGTAGTTTATGCTAGCTGGTTTATTTGGTGGAATATCATATGTTCGGATCCATCATGCTATTTAATATCCCTCTGATCTTGAGCATGAATATATTTTTTGAGTGGTTGCCTTTGTTCTTGAGGCCACGGAAGAAGTCATGTTGCAAGTAAGATGTGAATTTGATATGTGTTCGATATTTTGATGATACGTATGTTGTGATTCCCTTCGTTGTGTTATGTAAACATCAGCTACATGGCACTTTGCCATCTTTGGGCCTAAGGGAATGCATTGTGGAGTAGTTATCAGATGATGGGTTTCTAGAGTGACAAAATTTAAAACCCTAGTTTATGCGCTATTCCGTAAGGGGCTGATTTGGATCCATATGTTTAATGATATGGTTAGATTTTATCTTAATACTTATTTCGTAGTTGTGGATGCTTGCGAGGGGGTTAATCATAAGTGGGAGGCTTGTTCAAGTAAGAACAGCACCCAAGCATAGGTCCACCCACATATCAAATTCTCAAAGTAGCGAATGCGAATCAAACCAACACAATCAAAGTGACTAGATGAAATTCACGTGTGCCCTCAAGAACGTTTTACTTATTATCTGAGATTATTCCGGCCTATCCTTTACTACAAAAAGGATTGGGCTATCTTGTTGCACTTATTGTTACTATTGTTAATTGTTACTTGCTACAAATTACCTTGCTATCAAACTACTCGTTGAGGGAGTCCTGGATTAGGGGGTCCTCGGACAGCCGGACTATATACTTTGGCCGGACTGTTGGACTATGAAGATACAAGATTGAAGACTTCGTCCCGTGTCCAGGTGGGACTCTCCTTTGCATGGAAGGCAAGCTTGGCAATTCGGATATGTAGATCTCCTTCTCTGTAACCGACTCTGTGTAACCCTAGCCCCCTCCGGTGTCTATATAAACCGGAGGGTTTAGTCCGTAGGACAAGATACAATCATAATCATAGGCTAGCTTCTAGGGTTTAGCCTCTACGATCTCGTGGTAGATCAACTCTTGTAATACTCATATCATCAAAATCAATCAAGCAGGAAGTAGGGTACAATAGACCAGACTCATTTGAACTGCATCATGATGTAGCCCGGCATAGAGGTGTCGCACACCCCCTATGCTTCACTGATGAAGTAATGGATCATGAATTCCCAGAAGGGTTTAAACCCGTGAACATTGAATCATATGATGGTACAACAGACCTCGCGGTACGGATTGAAGATTTCCTTCTCCACATTCACATGGCCCGCGGCGATGATCTACATGCCATCAAGTACCTCCAACCTAAGCTCAAAGGACCGGCTCGGCATTGGCTGAATAGCTTGCTGGCAAACTACATTGGCAGTTGGGAGAACCTGGAAGACGCATTCCTTGACAACTTCCAGGGCACTTATGTGCAACCACCAGACGCTGATGACTTGAGTCACATAACCCAACTGCCCGGAGAGTCAGCCAGGAAATTCTGGACTCGGTTCCTAACTAAAAAGAACCAAATTGTCGACTGTCCGGATGCCGAAGCCCTAGCAGTCTTTAAGCATAACATCCGCGACAAGTGGCTCGCCCAACACCTCGGCCAAGAGAAGCCGAAGTCCATGGCAGCCCTCACAGCACTCATGATCCGCTTTTGTGTGGGCGAGGACAGCTAGCTGGCTCATAGCAACAGCACATCAAGAAATCCTGGCACTCCAGATGCAAGAGATAGCAACGGCAAGCCACGATGCAACATACACAAGCGTCGCAACAATGGCGACAATGCCGAAGACACAGTAGTCAATGCCGGATTCAGTGGCTCTAAGTCCGGTCAACGGAAAAAGCCATTCAAAAGAAACAATCCGGGCCCGTCCAGTCTGGACCGCATACTCGGCCGCTCATGTCAAATTCACGGCACCCCCGATAAACCAGCCAACCACACCAACAGGGAATGATGGGTGTTCAAACAGGCCAGCAAGTTGAATGCAACCCATATTCCCAAGCGGGAACGGAAGCGTGCACTAAGGGACGTCTATGCGATGGAGCCAGTCGCCCCAAAATTCAACCCATGGTCTTCTTGTCCGATCACTTTCGATCGCAGGGACCATCCTACCAGTATTCGTCATGGCGGTTTGGCCGCATTGGTCCTCGACCCCATCATTGACGGATTCCATCTCACACAAGCCCGTATGGACGATGGTTGCAGCCTGAACCTGCTCTATTAGGATACAGTGCGCAAAATGGGCATCGACCCCTCAAGGATCAAACCCACAGAAACCACCTTTAAAGGTGTAATACCAGGTGTAGAGGCCTGCTGCACGGGCTCAATCACACTGGAAGTGGCCTTCGGATCTCCGGACAACTTCTGAAGCGAGGAGTTAATCTTTGATATCGTCCCCTTCCCCAGTGGCTATCACGCACTACTCGGACGAACCGCATTTGCCAGATTCAATGCGGTACCGCATTATGCATACCTCAAGCTCAAAATGCTAGGACCTCGCGGGGTTATAACAGTTAATGGAAACACAGAGCGCTCGCCTCGTACGGAGGAGCACACTGCGGCCCTTGCAGTAGAAGTACAAAGCAGCCTTCTTAGGCAGACCGCCAATTCGGCGATAAAACCCCCGGACACCATCAAGCGAGTCCAGAGTACCCTGCAACAGGATCGTCCGGCACGTCTAGAGCTTGACTAGCAATTCAGCCTCTGTCCTAGTCCCAGTCAAGCGGCAAAATTCATGCCGCGCGTACATAATTACGCACTCAAAATACCATGGGCATAGGCTCAGGCACGGCTACGACACGGTCCACAATGCAGCTCAACCGCCGCAAGTTCCGTATATCCTCATACCTTTTCTTTTTCAGGTCCTTATGTTCGGAATGCTCTCCCTATAGTCCGACTATCGGACCCATAACGCAATGGAAACACCAAGGAGATAAGAAGCTTCGGCGTACAAGGGAATCCCCAGGTGGTCTCTGATATCTATCGTTATACCTGTTTTACATACCCACACGCAGCTCGCTCTTGGTTAAGGACATGTCAAATAGTCCTATTTTGCTTATCGCACTACTTGTATATATATGCTTTGATGTATTATTTAAATAAACAATGGAAAATAATGTACAGTGTCAGCTTACTATTACATTTCTTTATCCTTTTCCTTTACTGCTTATTTATTACAAATTGCACCCGTACATTCTGATACGATTCAGTTTGCCAGGGGCTTCAGTGTACCCCATAACACAGCAAGAAAAGTCTGAACACTTTCGACAGTGCGGCACCCCGAACTTATAGCATTATATGCATCAGCTCCGAATCATGTCTTGGGTCAATAGTTGGGTTTGCCCAGCCCCCATGTTTTGGTACCTTACATTCCGCTATATCGGCTAAGGTAGCACAGGGAGAACTACTGTGATTGTGTCCCGGTTCTTCCGGACAAGCACCTCAGTAGAGAAAGCCGAAAACTGACTGTCATGATGCGGCGAGAGCTGGTCGCTATTCGAGAGGTCTCAAATCCTTAAAGATTTTTTCTGCTTTGGGCGAGGAATCGTCCTTTTCCGATTTAGGCGTGTATAGCGCCCCAAGTTCGGCCTTCCAAATACTAGGGGCTTCGCCAAAATTTAAAATTGTACACTTCTATGGCTAAGTGAGAGTGATAAAGCTGTATAGTCTGATTGCCTTGTTCATTGTGCTAAACACCTCCTTAAAGGGCCAAAACTTTGGATAAAGAGTGTTTAGATTTATCCCGAACACCCTAGTACTAGTTACACGGGGGCAGAAGCCGACGACTAGCCAACTCGCAGATTTTATAAACGGCCGCACAAAAGGTAATATTTTAAATCAACAAGCGTTAGATAGCATACATGAACTTCTTTTCATATTACAGGATCACATGAGTACATTCATTCAAATATTACATCCTTAGCACACTCCTCCGCCACAAGGTGGGCACCCTTCAGGACACTGTCATAATACTTTTTGGGGTGGCGATGCTCCTTGCCCTCCGGCGGCCCCTCCGTCACCAGCTTCTCGGCATCCATCTTCGCCCAGTGCACTTTCGCGCAGGCGAAGGCCCTGCGCACCTTCAATGCAGATGGACTGCTTAATGACTTCAAGCCGCGGACAGGCACTTACCAGCCGCTTTACAAGGCCGAAGTAGCTGCTGGGCAGGGGCTCGCCAGGCCACAGCCGGACTATGAGGTCCTTCATGGCCAGTTCGGCCGCCTTGTGCAGTTCGACCAGTTGCTTTAGTTGGTCGCCCAAGGGCACCGGATGTTCGGTCCCAGTATATTGAGACCAGAACAACTTCTCCGTCGAGCTCCCTTCTTCGGCATGGTAGAAATCCGTGGCATCCGATATGCTGCGCGGCAGATCTGCGAACGCTCCTGGAGAGCTCCGAATTTGGGTAAGTAAAAGGAAAGTCTCCTTCACATGCTTGCTTTGCATAATGAATGCCTTACCCGTCGCTATCTTCTTGGCGCCTGAATCTCCTGTAGGGCCTTTTGGGCTTCGGGCTTGGCATCTTGTGTGCTTTGATACGTCTCTCCAACCTATCTATAAATTTTGATTGTTCCATGCTATTATATTACCCGTTTTGGATGTTTAAGGGCTTTACTTTACACATTTATCTCATTTTTAGGACTACTCTACTAACCGGAGGCCCAGCCCGTATTGCTGTTTTTTTGCCTATTTCAGTATTTCGAAGAAAAGGAATATCAAACAGAGTCCAAATGCAATGAAACCTTCGGGAGCGTGATTTTTGGAACGAGCGTGGTCCAGAGGACTTGGAGTGCAAGTCAAGAAGCAGCCGAGGCGGCCACGAGGGTGGAGCGAGCGCCCACCCCAACAGGGCGTGCCCCCCTATCTTGTGGGCCCCTCGGGCGGCCACCGACCTACTTCTTCCTCCTATATATACCCATGTACCTCGAGAACATCAGAACAAGCCACGAAAACCTAATTCCACCGCCGCAACCTTCTGTATCCGCGAGATCCCATCTTGCCTTGGTCGGCGCTCCGCCAGAGGGGGAATCGACCATGGAGGGCTTCTACATCAACACCATAGCCCCTCTGATGAGTTGTGAGTAGTTTACCACAGACCTTTGGGTCCATAGTTATTAGTTAGATGGCTTCTTCTCTCTTTTTGGATCTCCATACCATGTTCTCCTCGATCTTCTTGGAGATCTATTCGATGTAACTCTTTTTGTGGTGTGTTTGTCGAGATCCGATGAATTGTGGGTTTATGATCAAGTTTATCTATGAGAAATATTTGAATCTCCTCTGAATTCTTTTATGTATGATTGCGTTATCTTTGCAAGTCTCTTCGAATTATGAGTTTGATTTGGCCTACTAGATTGATCTTTCTTACAATGGAAGAAGTGCTTAGCTTTGGGTTCAATCTTGCGGTGTCCTTTCCCAGTGACAATAGGGGCAACAAGGCACGTATTCTATTGTTGCCATCGAGGATAAAAAGATGGTGTTTAATACTCTAGATGCATGTTGGATAGCGGTCGATGTGTGGAGTAATAGTAGTCGATGCAGGCAGGAGTCGGTCTACATGTCACGGACGTGATGCCTATATACATGATCATGCCTAGATAATCTCATAATTATCCGCTTTTCTATCAATTGCTCTTCAGTAATTTGTTCACCCACCGTAATACTTATGCTCTCGAGAGAAGCCACTAGTGAAACCTATGGCCCCCGGGTCTATCTTTTATCATATAAGCTTTTCTATCTACTTTTATTTGCATCTTTACTTTTCCAATCTATATTATAAAATACCAAAAATATATTTATCTTATCATAATATCTCTATCAGATCTCACTTTTGCAAGTGGTCGTGAAGGGATTGACAACCCCTTTATTGCGTTGGTTGCGAGTTCTTTGTTTGTTTGTGTAGGTGTGTGGGACTTTTGAGGAGCCTCCTACTGGATTGATACCTTGGTTCTCAAAAACTGAGGGAAATACTTACGCTACTATTGCTGCATCACCCTTTCCTTTTCAAGGAAAACCAACGCAAGCTCAATACGTAGCAAGAAGGATTTATGGCACCGTTGCCGGGGAGGTCTTCGCTCAAGTCTAGACATACCAAGTACCCATCACAAACTCATCTCCTTTGCATTTACTTTATTTGCCATTTGCCTCTCTTTTTCCTCTTCCCCACTTCACCCTTGCCATTTTATTCGCCCTCTCTTTCTCAATCTCCTCTCTCTTTCTCGCTTGCCTTTTTCTGTTTGCTCATGTGTTAGATCGTTTACATTGTCATAATGGCTAGTCCTCCTATCCTTGTTATTACTCCCGAACATGAAATTCTTAATTTTAAACAAAGGGGGGGAGAAAATTTAAAAGATGCTTGGCATAGAATTTTCAATGCTCAAAATAAATCTACTAGGAAGCTTTCTACTTCCGTTCTTCTTCGTAATTTTTATGTAGGCATTACTCCTTGGAATAGATGTATTATTGATACCATTACCGGAGGGGATTTCTTGAGTAGCCATACGTTTGATGCTTATAATGCTATGTTAGATTTATTTGGCCCACCACCTCTTTTGGTTAATGAAACTATTTTAACTTTCGAACATGTGATGCAAAGGCTTGAAATTATTGAGAATAAAGTCGCCACTGTCGAGTTGATTGAAAATTTGGATAAAAAGATTCATAATCATATTACCCAATATGGATCTAGTGTTGGAGTTACTTTGAACTTTTTTAAAGAGAAAGAACCTATAGTCAACAAAAGAATAGATCTAGATTCTACGAGAATCGGTAAACTTGAGGATATCATTACCGACCTAAGGTCGGCGTTTTCTTCCGTGAAAAACACTCCAAATCCTCCTACAAAAACTTCCAAATTTATCTATGTTCCTAAAAATAAGGGTGAATCTTCTAGTAAGGGAAATGCGGATCTCAAATCAATAAGTGTCCATCCCAATTGTCTCTCTATCATTAAGGAACCTTTTGCTACAAATGAATTTCTTGAATTCTTTCCTAAGGGTTTAATCATTTCTAAAAAGGGAGAAACCCCTAAAGATTATAAGTGCTCTATTGAGGAATTGAGTGCCAGAGATGGCACTACTTAGATCTATCTTCGCTTTTATGCCTAGCTATGGGCGTTAAACGATAGCGCTAGTTGAGAGGCAACCCAATTTTATTTGTGTTTTTTGTTTTTGTTCCTGTTTAGCAATAAATTTTGCATCTACCTTCTGTTTAGATGTGTTTTTATGTTTTAATTAGTGTTTGTGCCAAGTAGAACCTATAGGATAACCTATGGTGATAGTTAATTTGATTCTGCTGAAAAACAGAAACTTTGCACGCACGAGATTAGTTTTGTTACTTCACAGAAACGTGATTTTGCGTTGATTCTTTTTGCTGTAAATCAATAGACAAATTTCCCAGGACTTCCTATTTTTGTAGGATTTTTAGAGTTCCATAAGTATTCGGGGGTTACAGATTGCTACAAACTGTTCTGTTTTTCACAGATTCTGTTTCTCGTGTGTTGTTTGCTTATTTTGATGCATCTATGGCTAGTATTATGTCACACCCAATATGCGATACTATCCTAAAGAGACTTGAAGGTCCCACCAAGGATAGAACCGCATATTGATACGCTTTTGCAAGGTGGATATCATTACATCAACATTACATAATAGATGGGGATACATACAAAAGGCATTCAATGCCACATGAATACAACATCACAATACATAAGAGCAACATCCGACTACGGATGAACAGAAACAGAAACTCAACGACATCCACCCTACTAGCCCAGGCTGCCGACCTGGAACCTATCCCCTGATCGAAGAAGAAGTAGAAGAAGAACTCCAAAACAAGCAAACATCGCTCTCGCGTCATGATCATCGCATAACCTGTACCTGCAACTGTTGTTGTAGTAATCTGTGAGCCACAAGGACTCAGCAATCCCATTACCATGGGTATCAAGACTAGCAAATCTTAAAGGGTAAGGAAGGGGGTAAAGTGGTGAGGTTGCAGCAACGACTAAGCATATATGGTGGCTACCATACGCAAATGAGAGCGAGAAGAGAAACAATGGAACGATCGTGAAACTAGCAATGATCAAGAAGTGATCCTGAACTCCTACTTATGTCAAACATAACACAGAAACTGTGTTCACTTCCCGGACTCCGCCGAAAAGAGACCATCACGGCTACACACGTGGTTGATGCGTTTTAATTAAGTCAAGTGTCAAGTTATCTACAACCGGACATTAACAAATTCCCATCTGCCACATAACCGCGGGCACGGCTCTCGAAAGTTTATACCCTGCAGGGGTGTCCCAACTTAGCCCATGATAAGCTCTCGCGATCAACGAAGGATATACCTTCTCCCAGGAAGACCCGATCAGTCTCGGAATCCCGATTTACAAGACATTTTGACAATGGTAAAACAAGACCAGCAAAGCTGCCTGATGCACCGACAATACCGATAGGAGCTGCACATATCTCGTTCTCAGGGCAACACCGGATAAGTCAAGCTACGAGTAAAACCAGACCTCGAGTTTCCCCGAGGGGGACCCGCAAGTTGCTCGTTTCGGACCAACACTTAGAGAAGCACTGGCCCAGCGGGGCTAAAATAAAGATGACCCTCGGGCTCTGGAAACCCAAGGGAAAAGGGTTGGGTGAGGCAAATGGTAAAACCAAGGTTGGGCCTTGCTGGAGGAGTTTTATTCAAAGCGAACTGTCAAGGGGGTCCCATAAATCACCCAACCGCGTAAGGAACACAAAATCCGGGAACATAACACCGGTATGATGGAAACTAGGGCGGCAAGAGTGGAACAAAACACCAGGCATAAGGCCGAGTCTTCCACCCTTTACCAAGTATATAGATGCATTAAAAATATAAGAGATATTGTGATATCCCAACATAATCCTGTCCACCATGGAGCAATCTTCAACTTCACCTGCAACTAGCAACGCTATAAGAGGGGCTGAGCAAAGCGGTAACATAGCCAGCAATGGTTTGCTTGGAAGGGTGAAAAGGTTAGAGGCTGACATGGCAATTTGGGAGGCTTGAGGAAGAAGTGATAGGTAGCGCAGCATAGCGATAGAACGAAGCAACTAGCATAGCAATGATAGTAGTGAGATCCAGGGTAGCGGTCATCTTGCCTGAAATCCCGCAAGGAAGAAGAACGAGTCCATGAAGAAGATGAAGCCATGAAGACGAACCAAGCGTAGACAAACGAATCCTCACGATCACAACGAAACGGGAAACTATCGAGAAGAAGCACACAACATAGTAAACACACCACACATGGACATGACACCGATGCACAACCAAGTATGATGCACAAGGCTACATGAAGCTACTCATGGCAAGAGATGATGCAAACAAGAACAACACATCAAAGCAAGTTTAAATGAGGCCGGAAACAACATATAACAATTCCGGTAAGTCCTCATATGCAAATTTCGAAATTGGTCCAGATCTGAACAAACATTAAGTTGAAGTTGTCAAACAGCAAGTTATAATGCACCAAGATGATCTACACGAGATTCTAGTCAAGTTACATATAAAGTTCATTTAATTCGGAGCCACGGCCTAGAAGATATGAGCAAAACACGTTAAACATGGCATTGGTGCAAAATGCATACAAACATCAAGCAAACACCTCAAAACAAAGAAGCAACATGATAATATGAAACTACATGCAATTCTAAGCAAGTTTCATATAGAGCACACTCAAAACGGAGCAACGGTTCAACACATACACTCTATACAAGTTTAAAGGACAAGCTATCCAAAACAGCAACTAGGCAACTTGCAAGCATCAAAACAATATGCTACAGCACCTCAACATAAGAACAAAAGGCATGGGCATGATGTACAGCTAAATAATGACAAAAGATGAACACTGAGCCATCTCCAGAAAACACTATAACATGCTCAAAAGGACATGGCAAGATTGCAAATAATAACAGTTTCAGGCTTAGCAGAAATAGCATCAGGTTGCAATGTTTAGAGCTATCAAACAACATGCTACAGGAACTTATCATGGCAAACAAGGCATGGCATGAATCTACTAATTGCATAGAACAAATGTCCCTTACTGACCATTAGCCAAAAGGGCACAGAAAATATGAAGTCACCCATGTAAACATCGCAAGTGATATGACAAATTCATACATGGCAGGAACAACAATAAGTAGGCATGTTGGTGAGCTTGTACCACTCACCAAAGAGCAATACATGGCATGGCAAGGTAAACAACAGTAAGAAGGCATGTTTATGAAGCTAAGCATGGCAAGAGCAAGTTCATAGGGTGCATGGATCACTAACAATAACCATGGCAACATTGAACTTAAAGTTAACAGGCTGACAACAACATTATTTAGCAAGTTTGGATCAAGATAACAACATGTTATGGCAGGCTATAAATGCAACCAGGGGCATGAATGGATAGAGCATGACATGTATAACAAAACATCCTTAGTGAACGTCTCCAGATTATGCATAGAATGACTTGTAGCAGCAGGTTTACATTGCATCACGATATAACAGATTCAACCTAGCAAAACAGTAACAGCAAGTACCCCACTTCACGAGCTTGATGCACTCACTACAAGAATCACAAAAATACATGGATGTCACCACTGTAAACATGACATGACATAGTTCAAAACACCTGTAGGGCTCAAGCTCATAAGATGCACACATCAAATGCAACAAAAATGACAAATCATCAAGTTATAACAATTTCAGCAGATTAACGTCATATAGCACTCTTGCAATGATGATTAGGGCATCAAGATGACCTCAAACAAACATGGCACAATGGAATGAAATGAGGGGCATCTAATGCGAACATTTTGATATATTATATGCATGAAACGGAGCTACAGACATGAAGTTATGATGCGCTGAACATGGGTACATCATGCAAAATCTCAGGGACTTAGTGAAAATCTCACCCCGGAGAAAGTTGGACAGTGAGGTTCGCGGACGGGGCGGTGCAGGCGCGCCGTTTGGTTCGGGAGTCGAGGCCAGATCGGGAAGGAGGTGTCCCGGCACGGGGTCAACACCGGTGACGGCGGTGAGGACGACGTCGGGGTGGCCGGACTCGGGCAGGGGAGGTCACCTCCGGCCGGATCCTACCGGATCCGGCGCGGGGCGGCGAGGGTAGACCGACAGGGACCGGATCGGGGCGGATCCGACCATGGGCGGCGGCGGACAGCCGGCGGCGAGTGGAGCGGGCGCGGGAGGCGGCGCACCGGCGAGGGGCGGCGGCGGCCGTCCAGATCTGGCCGGCTGACGCCGGATCCGGGCGCGGCGGCGACGAAGGAGGCTCGGCGGTGGAGGGAGAGGCGCGGCCGGGCGGCCGGGTGCGCAGGAACCAGGGGAGGCGGCGGCGAGGTTCTCCGGTGAGGAGCCGGCCGATGGCGGAGGAGATCCGGCGGCGGGGAGAGGGGAGGCTGGCGGGCAGCGATGTGCGGGTCCGACCGGGCCCTAGATGGGCTCGACGTGCTGGCTGCGGGCTGATACGGGTCCCGCGGGCCGGCGGCGGGCGCGGAGGCGGTGGAGGCCACGTGTCGCACACGGGTTGGCTGGAGGCGACGGTGGCGGACGTGTCTGGCGCGAACGGATGCGTCCGGCGGCGGGAGGTGAAGGGGGCTAGGGTTTTGCCTGAAAATGGAGGGGGAGGGGACGTTTTTATAGGTAGAGGGAGCTAGGAGAGTCCAAATGGGGTGCGGTTTTCGCCCACACGATCGTGACCGAACGACCGAGAGCGTGGATGGGGTTTGGATGGGCTCATGGGCTGTTATGAAGGGGCGTTGGGCTGCGACAAAAGAGGTTTTTTACGGTTACCCGGTTAACCGTTGGAGTATCAAATGGTCTTCAAATGGCACGAAACTTGACAAGCGGTCTATCGGTGCTATACCAAGGCCGCTTGGCAAACCTCGGTCCATTCCGAGAATGTTTTCTCCCACTCACGAAACAAGGTCTGAGAGGGGCGACGGGGCACGGCGAGAGTGTCGGATCGCGAAACAGACAACGGGGAAAAGGACCGGATGCAAGTTTAGAAAAACATGAGGATGCAATGCAGATGATGACATGGAAAAATGCAACACACAAGCACATGACATGGTAATGACGGCGAATAACTGGAAGACACCTGGCGCATCGAATCCGGGGCGTTACAACACTCCTCCACTAACAAGAGATCTCATCCCGAGATTTTAGGACCGAGAACGGAAGGGAAAAGGGATGAGATGAAACAAGAACTCAAGAGAAGCAGCAAAGCATTGAGAGCACTCGAGAAGAAGAGAGGAACGACGAGAATGACGAGAATCGAAAGCTCACGAAATCAAATAGACTCTGAAACCACTTCGGTTAGAACGAGATAAGAAACGAATAAGACTGAAAGGATTTAGGCAGCACTCCGGCTGAAACCTGGAGGAAAAGAACACGAGCTTCGCAAGATGGGATGGCACTTGATAAGATGAACAACGCAAAGCCTCCGGAAGAATTGAAAGAATTGAATGAAAAGAACATAGAAGGAAGGATTGAACGGAGTTGTTGAGAAAAAACAACAACGAAAAGAATAAGCTTGTTGTGGACTTATGGATAACATCTCAAAATTATGAGGTGATAACCAACCACAAGCGGAAAAGATTAAATAGCTGAGAAGAATGAAGAAATGCAAAACTCCAGTTCAAAAGAATACGGAGAATTAATTGCACTTCGAGACGTGAGAAGAAAAGATACTTGAACTCCTCCAACAAGAACCTTGATGAACACTTGAAGAATGAATTAAAACATGAAGAACCACCATGAAGAACTCCGGTGACGAAATGATGAGATAGAATGAAGGAAGAAAGAATAAGATGAGCCTTGCGGTGATTTATATGGAGGTTCCAACGAAATGACCGGGAAAATTTGAACTCCGGAAAAGAAAAAGATGAAAACACTTGGAACTAGAATTTATTCATCAAGAACAAACTCTGAAGGAAGGGATTACTCAGTTGGATGAAATAAGAATGAGATTTATTGTATGCTTACCCTTCATCAAATTAAATAGATGACAAGCAATGAATTTTGCATACTACTTATTCTTCTTGAAAAGGATTAAGGGGTGACATATCGCAAACTTGAGAAGGTCTTCATGAACCACCGGTAGGATTGGAAAGAAAGAAAGAATTAAAATGATAATCAAGGAAATAGAATCTTGAACGAACCACCGTAAGAATTCGAAAATTACTGATGAAAGAGACTGAATCACCGAGAAGGATTAGAAGAACCAACATGCTAGAGGGGATTTAGATGCAAAAAAACAAAGAGATCATGAGCTCATTAAAGAACACTTGAACGAAGCACCGAGATAATTGGATAATGATAGTTAAAATGTGAGGGCGAAGAATTCTTCTGGAACGATGGCCTCCGGTGAAAAGAAATGGAAAAACAACTCCTGGCATACTCCGGATGGGTAAGAAAAGGAATATCTGACCAATGGAATAATTTGAGAGGATAACATGAAGCTAGAACCACGAAACTTTGAGAGAACGGACATAATTTAGAGGAAAACTCTTCTTCGGTCTTCCAATGACGACGGAAATCACCACCAAAATTACTAAGATACTCCGGGAGAATGAAAAGTGAAGAGGTTGAGCCAACAATGAAAAGAATTTGAAAACGATCTTGGAGAAGGCATGTGACTGATGGAATCCATTCTTACGTCAAACTTTGAAAAGAATTTGGGAATAGCTCTGGAATAATTAGAAGAGTCAGGTAAGATCCTGGGAAAAGACCTGTGGGTTAGGGCCCACTAAAGAGAAAAACACCGTTGGAAAGGGATTGTTGAAAAGATAGATGATGCACTGGAACAATTGAAATATTTGAATGAGGTGACAACCTCGAATTAATCCGAACACAGACAAATCTCCTAAGATGTCTTGAGCACTCCGGAAGGATAAACTGGCGAGAGGCAAATGAACAAGGAGAACACTTGATCCAAGGAAAAGAATATGATCAACCCGAAAAAAACTTGAATTGAGTCCACCGGAAAAGAGATGAAGAATGTCAAACAAAAGAGAATTCACCGATTGAAAAAATTGGCGAAAGACTGAAGAGGCTCCACACGAATGATATTGATGCTCGAAACAGACTCAGGCTCCGGGAAGAAGAGGGTGGGAGGGCGGGAAAACAAAGGCAACTTGGACGGGGAAACCAACGAATAACTTGAAGAGAAAACACCGGTTGAAAGAATGCAAATGCTTCGCACGAGTAGGATGGATACTCGATTACAGCCTTCGGCTCCAAGATGAAAAAGGGGTGGGCGGGTGGGAAAGAAAACAACTGAGGATTGAACTTGGCAAAGATGAAGAGGCTCGAGTTAACTTGACGAGAAATGCACCGGATCAAAAGAGCTGAGAACCAACGATCGGAAAACCAACTGCATGATCCTAAAAAAAATTGAAGGGGAAGAGGAGTAACTCAAAACACCTACGTCAAGATTCCTCACCAGAGCGACGAAGGGGACGAGGAGTAAAAAGAATTCCTACTCTCTGATATAACTAGACTCCAAAAATAGTTTTCTTCTAGACTCGACATCGGCCAAACTACACGATCAATCAAGGGGGCTCCTAGGGTCGGTCGAGGCTCTGATACCAACTTGTCACACCCAATATGCGATACTATCCTAAAGAGACTCGAAGGTCCCACCAAGGATAGAACCGCATATTGATACACTTTTGCAAGGTGGATATCATTACATCAACATTACATAATAGATGGGGATACATACAAAAGGCATACAATGCCACATGAATACAACATCACAATACATAAGAGCAACATCCGACAACAGATGAACACAAACAGAAACTCAACCACATCCACCCTGCTAGCCCAGGCTGCCGACCTAGAACCTATCCCCTGATCGAAGAAGAACTCCAAAACAAGCAAACATCGCTGTAGCGTCATGATCATCGCATAACCTGTACCTGCAACTGTTGTTGTAGTAATCTGTGAGCCATGAGGACTCAGCAATCCCATTACCATGGGTATTAAGACTAGCAAAGCTTAAAGGGTAAGGAAGGGGGTAAAGTGGTGAGGTTGCAGCAGCGACTAAGCATATATGGTGGCTACCATACGCAAATGAGAGTGAGAAGAGAAACAATGGAACGGTCGTGAAACTAGCAATGATCAAGAAGTGATCCTGAACTCCTACTTACGTCAAACATAACATAGAAACCGTGTTCACTTCCCGGACTCCGCCGAAAAGAGACCATCACGGCTAGACACGCAGTTGATGCATTTTAGTTAAGTCAAGTGTCAAGTTATCTACAACCGGACATTAACAAATTCCCATATGCCACATAACCGCGGGCACGGCTCTCGAAAGTTTATACCCTGCAGGGGTGTCCCAACTTAGCCCATGATAAGCTCTCGCGATCAATGAAGGATATACCTTCTCCCAGGAAGACCTGATCAATCTCGGAATCCCGGTTTACAAGACATTTCGACAATGGTAAAACAAGACTAGCAAAGCCACCCGATGCGCCGACAATCCCGATAGGAGCTGCACATATCTCGTTCTCAGGGCAACACCGGATAAGTCAATCTACAAATAAAACTAGACCTCGAGTTTCCCCGAGGGGGCCCCGCAGGTTGCTTGTTTCGGACCAACACTTAGAGAAGCACTGGCCCGGGGGGGCTAAAATAAAGATGACCCTCGGGCTCTGGAAACCCAAGGGAAAAAGGGCTAGGTGAGGCAAATGGTAAAACCAAGGTTGGGCCTTGCTGGAGGAGTTTTATTCAAAGCGAACTGTCAAGGGGGTCCCATAAATCACCCAACCGCGTAAGGAACGCAAAATCCGGGAACATAACACCGGTATGATGGAAACTAGGGCGGCAAGAGTGGAACAAAACACCAGGCATAAGGCCAAGCCTTCCACCCTTTACCAAGTATATAGATGCATTGTAAATATAAGAGATATTGTGATATCCCAACATAATCTTGTCCACCATGGAGCAATCTTCAACTTCACCTGCAACTAGCAACGCTATAAGAGGGGCTGAGCAAAGCAGTAAGATAGCCAAGTAATGGTTTGCTAGGAAGGGTGAAAAGGTTAGAGGCTGGCATGGCAATTTGGGAGGCTTGAGGAACAAGTGATAGGTAGCATAGCATAGCGATAGAACGAAGCAACTAGCATAGCAATGATAGTAGTGAGATCCAGGGTAGCGGTCATCTTGCCTGAAATCCCGCAAGGAAGAAGAACGAGTCCATGAAGAAGATGAAGCCACGATGATGAACCAAGCGTAGACGAACGAATCCTCATGATCGCAACGAAACGGGAAACTATCAAGAAGAAGCACACAACATAGTAAACACACCACACATGGACATGACGCGATGCACAACCAAGTATGATGCACAAGGCTACATGAAGCTACTCATGGCAAGAGATGATGCAAACAAGAACAACACATCAAAGCAAGTTTAAATGAGGCCGGAAACAACATATAACAATTCCGGTAAGTCCTCATATGCAAATTTCGAAATTGGTCCAGATCTGAACAAACATTAAGTTGAAGTTGTCAAACAGCAAGTTAAAATTCACCAAGATGACCTACACGAGATTCTAGTCAAGTTACATATAAAGTTCATTTCATTCGGAGCTACGGCCTAGAAGATATGAACAAAACACGTTAAACATGGCATTGGTGCAAAATGCATACAAACATCAAGCAAAAACCTCAAAACAAAGAAGCAACATGATAATATGAAACTACATGCAATTCTAAGCAAGTTTCATATAGAGCACACTCAAAACGGAGCAACGGTTCAACACATACACTCTATACAAGTTTAAAGGACAAGCTATCCAAAACAGCAACTAGGCAACTTGCAAGCATCAAAACAATATGCTACAGCACCTCAACATAAGAATAAAAGGCATGGGCATGATGTACAGGTAAATAATGACAAAAGATGAACACTGAGCCATCTCCAGAAAACACTATAACATGCTCAAAAGGACATGGCAAGATTGCAAATAATAACAGTTTCAGGCTTAGCAGAAATAGCATCAGGTTGCAATGTTTAGAGCTATCAAACAACATACTACAGGAACTTATCATGGCAAACAAAGGCATGGCATGAATCTACTAATTGCATAGAACAAATGTCTATTACTGGCCATGAGCCAAAAGGGCACATAAAATATGATGGCACCCATGTAAACATCGCAAGTGATATAACAGATTTATACATGGCAGGAACAACAATAAGTAGGCATGTTGGTGAGCTTGTACCACTCACCAAAGAGCAATACATGGCATGGCAAGGTAACCAACAGTAAGAAGGCATGTTTATGAATCTAAGCATGGAAAGAGCAAGTTCATAGGGTTCATGGATCACTAACAACAACCATGGCAACATTGAACTTAAAGTTAACAGGCTGACAGCAACATTATTTAGCAAGTTTGGATCAAGATAACAACACGTTATGGCAGGCTATAAATGCAACCAGGGGCATGATTGGATAGAGCATGACATGTATAACAAAAGATCCTTAGTGAACATCTCCAGATTATGCATAGAATGACTTGCAGCAGCAGGTTTACATTGCATCACGATATAACAGATTCAGCCTAGCAAAACAGTAACAGCAAGTACCCCACTTCATGAGCTCGATGCACTCACTACAAGAATCACACAAATACATGGATGTCACCACTGTAAAGATGGAATGACATAGTTCAAAACACCTGTAGGGCTCAAGCTCATAAGACGCATACATCAAATGCAACAAAAATGACAAATCATCAAGTTATAACAGTTTCAGCAGATTAACATCATATAGCACTTTTGCAACGATTATTAGGGCATCAATATGACCTCAAACAAACATGGCACAATGGAATAAAATGAGGGGCATCTCATGGCGAACATTTTGATATATTATATGCATGGAACGGAGCTACAGACATGAAGTTATGATGCGCTGAACATAGGTACATAATGCAAAATCTCAGGGACTTAGTGAAAATCTCACCCCGGAGAAAGTTGGATGGTGAGGTTGGGGGACGGGGCGGTGCAGGCACGCCATTTGGTTCGGGGGTCGAGGCCAGATCGGGATAGAGGTGTCCCGGCGCGGGGTCAACGCCGGCGACGACGGCGTGGATGACGTCGGGGTGGCCGGACTCGGGCGGGGGAGGTCTCCTCCGGCCGGATCCCGCCGGATCCGGCGTGGGGCGGCGAGGCTAGACCGACAGGGACCGGATCGGGGTGGATCCGACCGTGGGCGGCGGCGGACAGCCGGCAGCGAGTGGAGCGGGCGTG